>NC_135858.1:27718201-27840701 GCF_031162955.1 Sander vitreus
CCTGCACTGACTGGACAGCATGATGAATAGGTAGAATACATTCACATCACTTAGAACAAATAGGAGTAACATTGAATATACTAGAAAGTAGGACAAATCTTTCTTTATCTCTTTCATGTATCTCCTTTCCTCCACTCTTTCTCCCTGTCATTCCTCTCTAACCTTCCTTTCTCATTCCTTCATCATCCACTGCCCTTATCCTCCTCCCTCCATCTTTCTATCCCTTAGCTTTCCGTCTCCACTGCTTCCACAATCCCACTTTCTGTTCCTTCTTTGTCTGTCTGTCTCTCCTCTCCTGCCCTCACCCCTCTTTACCGGCCCTCACACCTCTTCTTTCGCTTCTTTATCCGACTCCCCCACCTCTCCCCTTGTCTGTGTCTCCAGCTTCTCTGCCATCTCTCTAGTCACATATGGTGTGAAGGCAGTGCCCTCTTGTGGCGATGTAACTTTGCTCATCTTACCAGGCTATTAACACTATTAATACTAATATTACAACAGCAACAACGACAGTAGAATGATACTGTAGTACAGCAGGATGCAGACTTGTCTTCTTCTCCCCAGGGGGCTCACTCATGTGACCCATTTCCCAGAGGAAGTTACAAAATAACCAAATAAAGCTGCAGTTGGCTTACACAAACATCTTCTCAGCCCTCAGTTCAAAGATTTTCACTTTTCTTTTTCTAATAAGCTGCCGTTCAAAGCGGGATCATCTCTACTTACAATTTGTGGTTAATTAATTCCCGGCATTGATGGTGGTAGTTCACTTTTGTTACTGAAATTCCCATTCTCTCATCAGTCTACTCAACCATCCAATAGCATCCCATGTAGTTGAGCGTGCATGAACTCATTTGAACTCAGAATGCACATTCAACGGCCCCTTTTGGAATGCAGACTAGCTTTTACATTTCTTACCATATCAGGCTGTCTTTGGGATGAAGGTGGACAGGAATACAAGTTCCTAGGCCAAATCCTCGAATCACCTACCTGTTCCTTGTTGCTTTTTATTACAACTCACTTTTGGAAGTCACATTTAGAATCATGCTAACAATAGAAAGCTTTGATAAAGCGAAAAGTCCTTCAAACCATACGACGAAATGGGTCGTTTATCCCTACCCTCGAATACAACCCACGGGAGCGTTTAATAAAATAGCGCCCCTCGCAGTAGCGGAAATACAATCTCATATCTAACCCAGAGAACGTCAGTCACGTTTTTGAACGTAAAGGTCGCGATTTTAAACACGTCTTTAACGTCCTGAAAGAGTTACAGTTTGGTTTAGTTGTAGTTTTGGTTTTCAAACGGGACCCAAACCCTGCATTCCCTGGTGAAGGTACTGTATATTTTTGACCCACCCTTTCTGCCGAATATCTTTCATTTTGGCCGGATGTCCGTCGCCTTCCTCTCTTTGTTTTGGAATTCTAAACTCCGGTAGATGTATGATGACTATCATTAACTGCTCCTCAGATCGCTGTAAATTAGCTAGCTAGACTATCTGTACAATGTGAGTTTTCTGTTGCACGACTAAAACAACTTTTGAACGTAGACGTGTTCCACCAAAAAAGTTCCTTCCCGAGACTTTTTTTGCAGCAGCACCGTTGCTCCGTCCGGCACTTAGCGCCGCACAAGAAGATTGTGATTGGTTTAAAGAAATGCCAATAAACCAGAGCACGTTTCTCTCCCATCCCAGAATGCTGTGTGGACTAGCCAGACCCATCTCCGCAGCGCTGTGGAGGAAGGTCTGGCAATGCAAGACTACCTTACTTCCCGCTTTGCTCCCGACATAATTACTATGGCCACTATTGGGCACCGCCACTGGAAACGTAAATATAGGTTGTAACTGCCGCATGTACAAAGGACCTCTGGGACCGTTTGTCAGGGGAAGCCTAGTCTATGTCCTTGACATTCCACTTCAGACCCTCCTCCGCTCCGCAGCGTGTGGATGGTCTGGCAAAGCAAGAGTAGGGGAGGCCAGGCTCTGATAAATATGTGGATTGTATAGGGAGACAGGTTAATTCTATGAACTGTTTTAAAGTGGATATTTTTAAAAGCAAGGCAGTTTCTATTTAATGATCTTTACACACAGAACAAAGCAAGATAAAGATAGAAATGAAAGAATTAGACATTCACAATCATTCCCTGAACAGTACAGTTTAATGATTGCTCCCTCACCTCTCACCAGCCCTGTCTTTCCACAGCACCTTTAGGTGTTAACAGTATCTTTCTGAGTCAGTACGCACCTGACTACATGCTAAAAGGGAGCTTTATTTTAGGACAAAAGCATTTCATGTCCATGCTGGCAGTCAAGGGATGTATTGGGAATTATGCAAATGATCTTGTCTGCAACAACGCACCACAAACATCCAAGAGTAACAACAGGAAATGGTGATGTAGATCGGGATGAGAAACAGACCATAGTGGAAGATAAGTAACATCCAATCAATTTAGAGTTTGTAATAGCAAAACTCCCAATGCCACTCACTCTTCAGAAGTTTCATTTCATTTGAATAAAATACAACTCATACAACATAATGACTGAAAATGGCAGCAGCGAGCCTTCATCGGTCCACTTACCAGCCATCCACAACAAGTCTCATTCAGTATAGATTATCTTGTATCAATTGACATCCTTTCAAAACGCAGTGTAATGTAAATGTAAACTGTTGCTTGTGTTGGATGAAACCATACATTAGCTTTATTGGCTATAGGTAAATATTATCATCAACTGCTCTAAATGACTGGGAATACAGTATGTGTATGACTACCTGAGTCACCAGAATCACAAATCAAAGGCTCTTTTAAAGAGCCACACGAGGTTAACTAAATCAATGATCATTAAAAAGATGCTCAAGACCTAAAGAAAGAAAGAAAGCTCTAAAGGGTCTTTGGAATGGCAAGTTGAGTTTCAAAGCTCTTCTAGATGGTTCTCTCCACAAGACTAAAGATATTTGTCAATGTGAGTCTCAAATATAACTTGATTATTAAGAACTTGAAAAATATCCCTTTTAAAGTAAATTCATAACAGATGTAAAATGTGAGATTACTTTGCGATGAATCGCAGGTTAACTATGGACAATCATACAATTAAATATTTTAATGATTGACAGTATATATATATATATATATATATTTATATTAGGGTAAGGATTCATGTATGGACCGAAAGTTGTGTTAGGTCTAAAGTACAGGTTAATAATCTATAACATTACATTTAGATTAGCGGTATGTTGCTGCAAAGGTTAGGTTACATATTTCCTGAGGTTAAATAAACAGAAAAAGTGACACATATTAAACTCCAATCAAGGAACCTGGCTTCCCGGGGGTTTGATAAAGTGCCTGGCAACCACTGCTCACTCCACCTGAGACCTACACACACAGCTGTTTAAAGCAGCTTTCACTAATGGACCAGAGCTACTTAAAACAGATAAACATGCATACACACACACAGTTGCCATGAATACAGACACTGAATCACAAAATTGCGAGCAATTCTACAACACGGAGACATTAGATTACACCGATTAGGGAGAGAGACACAGGCACAACATCATCATAAAATGACATTACTTGTTGTTTGCACATATGTAGCACACATAATGAAATAGCACAATGTGGTGTCACCATAAAACACAGCGCATTCAAGCCGGAGCGTGGAGTTCACTTTACGGTGAAAACAAAAAGACTTTCACCCAGGAAACACTTGTTCGTTCCTCTGGAGTTAGGGCTGCACGATATTAGGAAAATATCTAATTGCGATTATTTTGACTGATATTGCAATTGCGATATGATTCACGATATTGGAGGTAATGATCATTTTTATATCATTATTCTCACTTCAATTTCAAGTGTGATTTTTGCGAGGATCTGTAACAAACATTTTTTTTTTTCTTTAGTCTGTAGGATAGGATTTGTATGCCGGGACGTGTCTGCAGCCCTAACCCTCAATTTAACGAGTTGTTTTGGTGCCTAAACTTAACTGTCATCACTGCATGACGCTCACTTTTTCTGGCTAAACTCCACTACCACGGCCCCTGAAAGGAGCAGTGCCTGTACCCAGCTTGCAGTCACCTATTGGCGGCTAAACAACTGCTGCTGGTAGTCGGCATTCTGGAGCTCTAAATACAACCAGCAACTGCCGCTCGGATTTTGTTGTTTTATGGCACTATAGACTGTTACGTTACAGCGCTTTACTTTCACAAAGTTTATGGTCAAGGTTATTGGTGAAGTACCATTGATCACTTTGATGGGGGGGGGGAGAGAATACATTTAGTCCCCACCGGGGATAAAAATAATTGAGCAGAGGCAAGAACATGTAGACCAGAAAGGGGGGAAATTCCACGCATCACCCCATCAACTGAACCCTGCAGTTATCCATGCCTAGATACATCCCTTTGTGATTTTGTTTTCGACACAATTGTCAAATGACTTATGAATCTATATAACCAGAACAAAAGAAAAATGGAGCCAATCAGAAGAGGGTAAGAGGAAGTGGGAATTCATGGCATGTCTGAGAACCTTGGCTGGAATTCAATTAAATCAACAGACTGAAAAACTGTCCAGCAATAGCCATATGGCCTATACGGAGGTTTTACATGTGATTCTCAGAAAAAAAGGCTTAAGAGATAACTCAACGCATGTACATTCACCTGTTCTGAGACTTCTGAAAGCATCTAATGCCTTGGTGTGAGTGAACATGTTGTATTGAGAAAATGCAATTGTTTATGTTAATTCAAAGTACGTGTTTTAATTGACCTTTGTGCATGGCCAGAACCTTATGCTCTCTATATGGATTGATCGACTGGCCACATGGGTGCTCACACGGTTGGGTTTGTCCATTGACAATTCCAATTGAAAAAGTGTATTCAAACCAGACAACTGCATCCTCAATACTGTTGAAAAAAAAAAAAAAAAAATAGAGAAAGGAAGCATTACTTTGCGCAATTCTACTATGAACAGAAAGAGGAAATATGGCTGGAAGATGCAGACAATATTTTCTGTCTGTACTGCAGCCAGTTATGTTTTATATTACAGCAGTCTCGGTCAAGACTACAGTTTCAGCCCAAACACAGGGCCGGCGATTGCTATAGGCGAACTAGGCGATTGCCTATGGCGTCAAATGTGTTGGGGGCGCCGTGTCGCACCTTAGGTCTACTTCTCATTAATAACCGAATTAGAATGACAAGCGAAATAAAACATGTTTATTAAACATGATCATCCTAGGGCACCCCCTCAGCCACATGTTTACTTGTCAACCTAATTATTAGATTGAGTTGATGATTATAGTCGATAAAATTCCTAAATCTTCAAACTAATGATTTAGTTTGACGTTCCTGTGACGTGATGTTTCCAGTCTATGGGTCAGACTCAAACACACGGAGCTCTGAAGCAGACCTGTGCGTCGCTTAGTGTCCACTCTTGCTGTAACAATCGAGACGAGCAGCGGCACAGACCTAGGAGCTGCTGCAGCGCGCCTTCCGTGGTCTGTGCAGCTTCAGGTTCATAATGGACACGCTCTGCTGTGGGCATACTGCGGCAGATGTGTCCCGTTTGTGCTCTGTGTATTTCTGCAGTAGGTCTAGTTTCGGTTTTCCACCTCCGATTTAGAGCAGCATACAGCCACTTCCCTGAACTTTGTCTCATTCAGAGACCAGAGACCCAAACAGGGTTTTGTGTCTGTCAGGAGGTCTGAGATCTACCGTATCAGCAGAGCAATCACTTGATGCACAGCAGACCATGGTGGGGGTGGATTATTTTCTGAGATATAGTGACTTTATTCTTGTAATAGCCTATTATCACTTACTTCCCCAACAAAAGACACAAAAGAGGAGGGAGTAGTAAATTATGTTTAAGCTACATGTGTGGTGACTCAGATATAATTAGAAACGTCGATCTACAGGAGAATAAATAGATGTAAGCAATACAGAATGCCTGACAGCCTTACTGCTAAATATTCCAACATGTTTTTATAGTTGGATATATGTTTCCCTTTAAATAAAGATATTTCCAGCATAAATTGATTCAGAAAAAGGTAGAACTAGGTGCATAAAAATTCACCGGAATGCAGGAAATGAAGTGTTTAATGCTCAAAACTTTCAGGGGGTGGACCCCAAGACCCCCCCCCCCCCATAAGTCACCATACACACAAATCTGGAAACAAAACCTTGACCTTTGGGTCACCACAGTTTATAATGGATATTTTGACAGCATCCATTAAAAGGAAAACAGACTTCTCAAACTGCACAACAGCCAAAAATGTCTGAATGCCAACCCGGCCAAATGTCTGGCCAATCAAATACTGACGCTTGGTCAGTGGCTCAGATACTGACGCACAATGCACCCTTTAGCATCTGTATGGAACACACCAGGCAGAGCAGCAGCTCGGCAGCTGCGCTGTAGGATGATGTAGTATGAAGACCGACGATCGTAGCGAGCAGTATGAAAGACTGAAAACCTGCAGGAGGTTGGTTGGGGTTGTGGACGGGTAAAACAACAAGGGACTTTTTACCTTATTGTCCCACGTGTCGCCAAAACGTAAATTTTGTGAACCCACCTACAAACTTCTAACCCTAAGTGGTTTTACCCTGTACATTGAAAAATGACGCAATTGGGGTTCTGACCCGGAGAGTCAAAAAGTGACGCCAAGGCGTCCCAATCAAGTGCGTTAAATTACGGCAAAAGGGTAGCCAGAGCTTCAAATATCAGGATTACATTGGAATTAGTTGAAAGCCCCTTGGGTCCAAGTAAGACGCTAAAGGAGACTGACCAAGCATCATTTTTTGATGTGCTGGGAGTGAGACCGTGTTGTAAAAAAAAAAAAGAAGTGTCCGACAGCCAAATCGTTGATCGCAGTTATTCAGGCATTGTGACCCCCTTCAAACTTCACGTCACACTAATCCGTAGAGTATCTGCCCATCTTACCACACAGCGTGTGCAGGTACAGGGCTCAGCAACATCAAAGTAATTTTGACAGCATTCACAGACATGAGCTGATGGGCACTTCAACCATGACAGGGTTTAGTGTTGTTCTATAAGGCTAGCCTTTCTGTCTGCTTCCTTTTTGTCCTTCACTGCCTTCCTCCTCCTCTACTTTCCCCATCACTGGCCTCCCTGCTCTAGCTTAAAGCAGCAGCAATACACATGTACAACATAATGCATACTGCTAAAAACAATGGGCCGTTCTTATCTTAATGTATTCTTTATATACCCTGAGGATGGAGTTTAACTGGTTATCACACACACACACACACACACACACACCTCATTAACCTGGAGAGAAGCTCTTAATGCGCAGGAAGCTTTCCACTCCATTAGCCAATGTCATTATTGCAGGTACTTGGTGTATTGTAGATATGAATATGTATGTGCTTTCAGTCAGATAGTAGAACAGGTATGCACATTGAAATAAGTAATATGAATAGCTGAGAAGAGTCTAATTTGTACAGTGAAAAGGAAGGGGCATCCTAAAAGAGCTTTGCACACAAATCTCCCAGAAGTCAGTTCTGCCTCCATCATGGACTATTTTCTGAATGAAACATGGGCAGGGAAAAAGATTCTTTAAGAAAACGATTATAAGAAAACAAATTGAACAGCAGTCTTGCCTAAGTCATTGACCTATTTGCCCCAGTTACTGTTCCATATTACTTTTTTTTTTACCATAGGAAGGAAAAATAAAACAATTGCCAACATGGACATTTTACATTGACTCATACAACCACTAACTCTTCATACACAAGGAGCTACTCAGAAATATGTGAGAAAGGGCCTGCCATAGCAGTGACCCTTAAATTCAGGAAATTGTTTACTTCAAAATTTCAAAATAAACCAATGCATTTTTCTATCGATGGGTGGTTAGTGCAATAAGTATTTTATATCCTCTTATGTTTTTGGAAATACTATCCCTTTCAGCTGGACAAGATCATTTGTCAGTGCCTTCCAAAATCATTGCTCAGGCTGTTCTCTTGAACCATTCGTACATATACTGTAGCTATGACAATTAGTGCCCTGTAATTCGTATGTATTCCATGAATTAATTAATTTAGTCTTACAAAATAAATCATTTTCTCAGGTTGTTTTGTCATGTGTAGGTTAAAACAATATATGTTTGGGTTAGAATAAGGGTCTTTCTTGTTAGGGTCGATCATTTTGTTGACCCATCCATCCACCTGAACCTGCCAACTTTGTGGCTATATGACAACATCCAACTACTTCTTCCTTTGCTCCTGACAAACAAGACTCTTAATTCCTACAGCCACTAGAAGCCTTTGTCACTTCAAAGTTAACAAAAGTCGTTATTGGACATTTGCTGAAAGAACAAATGCTGTCGTTTTTCTTGGAAGGACAGGCTTGGTTAGTAAAGAGCAACCATTCTAAGACACTGGAAATCTAAATAGGATTGTTGTCTACTCACTATAGCATTCACTTGAACAATGAAACATCGGCAAAGCTTAAGCAAACATGGGTCTGGTCACTAGGGGGCAGGGGAACACAAAAACAAGCAGTTAACTTATCAAGTTATGACTTACCTTTTAGCAAACACATACTTACCTATGCATCTATCAATCAGTCTTTCAAAATGTTATTAGCTCCTGTGCAGGGAGCAGCTTTCCATCATTTTATACAAAGCAGCATATCAACTGATCCAATGTATTATTAAAAAGCTGCTTAATGCATGCTGTAATACATATTTATTGGCTATGTAGTATCATAAGTCTCTGACAGCTGTGTTTATTGCACTTTTGAAAACACTGCGACGTATGTGACTGACTGTGTCAAACATCAGTGATTAAGATATTTCATGGTCAGTAATGACAGGAGAACAGAAAAGTGCACATTACACACTAATATTTGAGGTTTCATAGTGGCAGACTAGAAGAACAGGGAGCCGGCAATGACAGCAGTGAATCATGTCAAAAATTGTCTTTTTTCCTGTACTCTTTTATGTGGTCCTTTAGCTCTGCGCACACACACACACACACACACACACACACACACACACACACACACACCTTTCAACAAAACCAATAAGTTATTATGTTGTTCACAAATGTCTGAACTTATCCTGCCTTTGCCACACACACAGTTTCATTCACAAAAGCAGTCACTGTGCTCCATCAGAGACCAAAGCAGAGTCCAGGCACTCAGTCACTGTCAGTGATGGAGACAGAGCCTGGAGACTGTTGAAGCAAACTGCAGCCAGCAGACACACACACAGCCAGGTCTTTTAGACGCTCTTCAACAGTGAACAGACCAAACTAGCATGTCATTGCACTGAAGATTGTATGACTTTTCAGCAATTGTATGTCATTATAGTGTCTAGAAACGTATTTGTCATCATATTTCCTGGAAAAATACAAAATAAGCCACTTTATAGTGCACGAGGAAACTCTAAGGAAGATGAGGGCAGGTCATTTAGTTGATCATTGCAGTTGTAGCTTGTTTGCTGAGTTTGTGAGCACTGAAAGCACTTAAAGCTTTAGTGCGTACCTTTTTGATTAATGAACGTCCGTTACATTCAAGCCATTGCCAAATGAATGGTTACAAAGCTAATTAAGACTATCAGCTCCACACAACTCTCTGTATTTCTCAGTGTGACTATGTTCAGAAGATTGTGTCGTCCGGTGACTTTCCCTCGCAGAAACTCAAGTGAAGATACTGACCTCTTCTGAAGAATCCATCATGGTTTTTGTTAATCCTCCATGTCCTCCTTGGCTACTAGCAACTGCATGGAGGGGGGGGGCAATGCACGTCACGGAAGGCTTGTGGTCGCGCTGACAGATTTGTCGTCATTACTTAGAATTCCTCATGGGGCGGCAGAAACTACGCACTATATTTAACTGTATGTATCTGAGCCGCAGTATACCATACTCACTGTACTAGCAATCCATGAGATGTACTGCATCGTAGTTTATGATATATGTATAGTTACCTTAAAATATGTGATTGAGCCTTTAGACAAATCATTGTTCATCCAACCAGCCTCTCAATTTTGAAACGTTTGATTATTTCACTATTTACTGAAGAGTGTAACTTGTGGCTAAGAGAGTAAAAAGTAAAAAGCAACACACTGTGCCTCAAATCAGTTCAATAATAGATGATTGAGCAATATGTCATTAGTATAAAAACTGACATAAAATGATTGAAAAGTTGAAAAAGCTGGATGGAACGACAGAACGTTTAGCTTTTTCAATTTCAGAATCCCTTTCCAATGAGTTTTCCTGAGACACAGCCGAAAGCTCCTCTGCCTAATTCACTTTTGGGCCCCGGGGACCCAAACAAAGTAAAAACAATTCCTTTGACCGTGAAAAGCAATTTTCTCCATTTTTTTCATCAAAATAAATACAGCATATGTGGCGCACATCAAAACCACCATTTTATCCCCGTTAAAAGGTTTTTAATAAATGTCAAAAGTAGAACAAACTTGATCTACCTTGTAGTTACTGCACTACTCATTGTAAGCTTAAAGAGAGCTACTGTAGACATACCTAAATATTTTCCTCTTAGGTTTTAGATTCACCAGGTTACATATGCATAGAAATATATTATGGGTCAATGTACGGCTACAGTTACATTACACACTTCATTACTCTTTGTACCAGTCTTTCATGCCTGCATTTACAAGAAAGGAGTTTAAGACAGAACAGTTAAAGCACATAAGGCACAGTGGGAGTATAACTGCAGTAAAACACTGCAGTAATAAAAACTTCAAGAAAATTGTTCTGATTGGCTGGCAGGTATCTGTTAAAATAGTATAACAGAACACCACAACAGGTAGTCATAGCAACAGTACTTAAGTAAATACTTTCTAATATTTGCTAACTCAAATAAAGAAATACTTGATTTAATCACGTCTCTTTTTGCATGTGCTAAGTGGCCAAGGTGAACATGATAAAAGATTCAGACGGGTCCTGATATAAAAAAAATAACACACTCGCTACCATCATTGTTCTATATGACCACACTTTGATGTGTATTATTGCTTACAGTACATACAGCATCCATGTCTACAGTAAACCTCTTAAAGTCTGGTCAACTAAAACCATGTGCAAACCCAACACATCCTCATGCCTGAAAAACACAAGGTTCATTGCCAACGACTCTCAAAATGACATATCTGACCGTATATATGACCTTATAAAACTGGTAGCTCAACTCAAATCAATTTGATTTGTTCATAGCCATGATATAATAACCGAATACCATGGCTATGATTCAAATTTCTTTGGACAATAAGTATCACTCCGCGTCTGGGGAAAAAACGCGAGACTAACGTCCATGACATGACCCAGAGCTGGTTTAATATTGGCAAATTATCCCTTTTAAGTGTGCGCTATGTTTAGAATATTTTTACCACTTTACCTTGCTGTCAGACAACCCTTTTCGATAGGGAACTGAAGCCATTATCTATGCTCTCTTCTCCATTAACAAAAACAGCAATTTTACCTCGCAGAAAACAGGAGTTGCTGTCTTGATCGGTTAGTTTGTATGCGTTAATGTGTGCCTTGTCTCAGGCGTAATACGTCACTAACTTAACTATGTCCGTAACAAAATAAAGAGTCACCATTGACTTTTTTCACACAGTACACAACAATCCTGTGTTTGTTTGATCCTCCCCCCAAGCTGACCACCCTCCCTACGCAGATTTTGGGGCTCCTATACTATATCACCTTGATTCCTCGTTTGTTCCTTTGTTTGCTCCCCAGGATATTTACTACGGCCACAGGAGGCCACTGCCTAACAACAAATGTAAATATGGGTCATTATAAGCTGCTTGCAGAATTGACCTATACGGCCTTTTTTGTGGTGAGGACGGTCTGGTGAACCACAGTCCATTGTGAAAAATCAGTGTCAATGCTTTGTACACCATCCATCTATCCCAACGTCCACCATACTGCAGTAAAATACCGTAATATGCCACAAATAAACTTACTATTATTTTACTACTAAGTAAACAAAGAAACAGGAATTGTATTGCTTTGGACTTGGGTTAAGAAAATGAATCTATGAGCAAAAAGGAAGTATTTTAAGCTTCATTTTAGCTACTTTAATGGGGAAAAAAAAATGACAAAGAAAATTGCTAATGTGTGCAACCTAGACAACAAACTGCACAGAACAATAAAGACATGCCAAACAAACCAGCAACCAATTAAGATAAAGAGCAACTGAAGATACAAAAGAACAGAGTCTGACCACACAATTTATGTACTGTATCTAACATGAAGGGAAACTGTCAAACAAGAATGTGCATGGACTGAAATTGACAGGGGGTACCTGAATTAAAGTAGCTCTAGAGGAGAACATTAATTTGTAGAAAGTGTGCTACAATGACAGTTCATGTTCGAAGCCGTGAGAAATGCAGGGAGAGAAACTTGCAGGAGACTGGTTCATCAGACAGTGTTGTGGGCCGTATGAATGTGGAGACAAACAGCTAACCAACATTCTCATTTGTATTCACAGTAACACGGCTGAAGTGAGTTGTGAGCAGCAGCTTGAGCAGGGCTCATTTGTGAGTCATAAAAAATGATATTCAGTAGAAATGTAGTGACCTCTGGCCTAGGCCTAAAATTGATCAAATTAAGTTGTCAACTTAGCCAAATTAGTCACATTAAATTACATTAATTCTTGCCCTTGACATTCTTTAGGGGGTGAAAATATGTGACCAGGAGTGAATGGTCATTACTGTAATATACTGCAACATTATGTTGTTTTTTCAGCCAAAAACATATTCTTGGAGGGGTAATAAAGTCGACCTTGAACCCAGAGCCTCTGAAGTAAACCCTGAGGCAGCGAGCGTCATCGCCAGCGCTCCGCTGTCTCCCCATTACTTGAGTGATTGACAGAGCGCTGAGGCCTGGTTTGTATAAATGATGGAGCAGAGACACCAGACCACAAACAACAGAGTTTGTCTACATTCACCAGATTAATGTGCAGCTACGTGAAACACTGGCACCCAAGGTTTTCTTGATATGAGGGAGACTTACTATTTCACAAACAAAGCCATTGTGTGCATTGCGTTTTACAAATATAATCAACTCATAGTTCTACAAAATGTTTTACATAAATAAAACATACTTCACTATTTTAGCATTGCACTCAAACGCTGTTGGACCCGTGATGGATGGTTTAAAGCAAAACTATCAAAATATATGCAGCAGAGGCAAATAGATCATCTGTCATATTCCTAGTTGCACACATTACCCACAATGCAACTTGACCGACAATAATTCCGTTGGGGATTCGTGTGTGTATGTAGGAGTCATAGAAAAGCAATGGATAGAAAGCCCATAACCATTCAAATAAATGTAGCAGTATGGTCAGAGCAGCAGCCATTTTTATGTGTACCTGTGACGGCCACAGCCACGGCCACACAGCCATCTTAAAAAAGTGGTAACCTTTTGCACTTATACATTATTTTCTTTCTTGTAACCCTTATTTCTTTTAAGCTCACCAGTTTGAAGGTTCCACACTCAGAGATGTTTTCAGGCAGTCTGCTGGGCAAAAGGGTGGAACCTGGAGCAAGAGCTGTTTTATAGGGGAGGGGGCCTAATTGGACACTACCACTTCTCGCCGTGCCATGGGGGAGCATCATTCTTTCTTTAGATTACTTTTTGCTCGATATACATTATATCACATATTTTTCTTTTGGTCAATAATAAGCTAAGTCTACATTTTTTGGAACAAGTGTTTTGTTTTGATTGTTATTTGTAGTTTAATTAGTAATGTTTTATTTGTAGTTTCCCCTTTTGTGTCAAACCTGGTCTGATCAGCCAGTATATCCCCTTTGTCTCATGTTTGTTAGGTCAGTTATATGTTGAGCTTGTTCTGTTAAGTGCTTTTGTTGCCTTCTGTTTAGTTGACGTCTTTTTTTGGGCCCTGAACTTATCTTAATTTTTGTTGTTAATTTGGCTATTTTTAGGGGGAAAAAACCCTTCCTTTTTATAAACTTACCTGTGACTCCTTGTGCCTTACGGCTTGGTCCCCTATACCATTACCACGGCAACGTATAAACCGACTTGCAGCAAGTCGTGGAGGTGAGGTTTTATAATAACGGACAAACTACCAGTGGAGTAGTAACGTTAAGAGGCAGACAGCCAGCCACTAAATGAGTCAAAGTGAGCAAGTTAGCCAACTAGCAAGTCGTCTACTGGCTGGCTGGTTCCACCGTACTTTCATGCTGCATTGGTTACAGAGAACAAAGATGTACAGTAACGAAGTAGAACTACTTCACTACTGTACTTAAGTATAAAATGGCTGTATCTGTACTCTACTGGAGTATTATTTTTTTCTCCTACTTCCACTTTTACTTCAGTACATATTTTCAATGAGTTTAATACTTTTACTCCGATACATTTTTTATGTGCTGCATCGTTACTCGTTACTGTTGTGAATTCCTCACGCTACGGAGACTGTGTAGGTTACAGTGTGTGTAGTTATGGCTACGTTACGTTACGTACGCTAATTACGTAAGAAATCCCAGAGATCGCCTCGTGTTTCTTTTCATTACGGCGGTTGCATGTTCAGAAGTCAGAGATGCTGTAAGTTTGTACTCTTTCTATTTAGCTATTGTTGCAGCAGATTAAGCTATTTCTGAGTCTCTAGTACTTTATACATGTCTGACAGAGAATGAGCCGGACACCGGGCTGGGTTGGCTAACCCGCTGCCGCTGGTCCCCGCTGCTCTGGAGAAAGTCTTGATGGGGAGATTGAGCCTCTTTAAGCATTGAAGCTTCCCAGCAAAGTGTTTCGCAAAAGGGTTCATTTCTCGAGGCTTAATTTGCTCACAATACCACCTGTTGGTTCAAGAGTGTAAAACTAGCAGATATATTACAGATGATCTATGTGATCTGTGATACAGTGGATCAGAGACTGAGTTGAATGAGTTTTCCGCCAGTAAATACATCAATTTCAATCAATTTCCACGTAATCCATTCATATCAATATAGTGTGTATTTTCTGGTGGTAAAATAATTAACATACCTGTATAATACATTAATTTCCTTGAGAGGAATGCTGCTATCAAAAGTGTGTGAATCAACCCTTTGGGTCATAATATAAAAGCAGGTGGGGCAATATTAGTAGGTTATTCTAAAACTATGAAGTGGCGGTGGTTTAACTGGATAGAGGGCAGTGAATGTGCTCGTGTAGATCATGGATATGTAATAAAACCGTGTAGATTCAAACTACTTCCTAAACCAGTCACGTGGTACGGTCGGGCAGCGAGGCTTCAGATGTCATTTGTCTAAAACGATACAAGCCTCGATACGGGCTTCACGGAAGACTTCCAGGATTTCTCGACACATGCTTCGAAGTTGAGTCACTGCGACACACTTTACAGCCCCAGTGACGCGTGTTGTCACCATGACACCCCATTTTGTTTCATACTGATCAAATTACCAAGGCAAACAGTTCAATGGCCTTTCTATGCATTTTATTTCTATGGTAGTAGTACTCCTAGAGACCTGTACATAGATTTTGATGTGTGGAATTGGTGCAATCCCCCTTTTTAATATCCTGTCATCTCTTTTCTGTTGGCTGTTATAAAAAAGAAAGAAACTAAATGGCCAAAGAAATAATGATGAAAAGAAAACACTTCATGAAATCAGTCTTATAATGGTCTGACCTGACTAGGGTTGGGAACCGAAACGCGGTTCCAATAGGGCACCGGTTCCGACGTACCGACTGTCGTTTTGTGCTCCTTTTTAAAATATTTTATATTATATACATTATAAATATATTATATATATTTTGGGTCAGGCACCGTTTAGGCACCAGCACTGTTTTAAAAGTATCGTTTTAGCACCGGTATTGGAAAAAACCCAAACGATACCCAACCCTAGACCTGACCAAAATGAGGGTCAGGCACAACAAGTGCTCGTTTTAACCAGTGTAGTGTGTCACAGTGGAAGACAATCAAGGCCCCATGTTTATTTTTTGGGTAGCACTCTTGTAAAAGTGCAGTGCATTTAGGTGTTGATATGAAACACACACAATGTGTGCATTCTGTTCTCATCAAACATACATGAAATAGGTATTTGTTAAATATGAATTACTCTTATTCAGGAAAATGAGCAGGTCATTAGCCTGAAGAAAATACTGCTAATAAAGATGAATTATATCAGTATGTCCCTTTCCTTTAAAGGTCTATACTATAATCATCTAATTATACCTGCAAATGTGCATTATCAACCGTTAACTGTTGACTGTCTAATGATTAGTCTATGCATAAAGAGTAAGGTTGTAAAGGGGCGGAAACTTTCCAGTAAATTTCCAGAAACTTTCCATGGAAAGTTTAGCTGGGGAATTTTGGAAACATTCCAATTTGGAAACTTTCATGGGAATTAATGGGAATTAATGTGAAATAATGGAAATAAATGGGAATTAACAGGAATTAATGGGAATAAACTGGATATTTTTAATATTGCTTTCCATGGAAAGTTTAGCTGGGGAATTTTGGAAACATTCCAATTTGGAAACTTTCATGGGAATTAATGGAAATTATGGGAATTTGGATGGGATGTAGTCCTTGGGCTCAAATGCAGTACTATCTTCAATGAGCTTCAATCTGCTGTAGAGTGTTGGATTCTAGAAATGATCTGTGCAGTGGGTGTGGCCTCAATAGCCCTGCAGTAGGCTAAGTAGTAGCCCAAACCATTGACCTTTAGCGTAACATATGAAGGTAGCTAGCATGCTTCCTTTGATTTACTATGGTTATGGTTATATGCATGCTAAGCTAACCATCAACGCTGTCTATTGTTTCCAGCCTATCAAAAAGGGCTATACAATTAACACACATAGGTTAAAAGCAATCGGTTATGTATTATTGCAACCCTAATAAAGAGAGGGATCCATAAAATATATTTTTTTTTTAAATGTTGGCACATATGAAGAAATATGTGCAGGTCCTGAGATAAGATAAATCTATTATTAAAGATTAATTTTATGCCCCTTTCCTTTTAAATGCTTATAAAATGAACAAAATAAAGTAAACAATTAGCTAAAATAAAGGACAGTAGTGATCTTGGACATTAAGAGCAGCTTGTCAACTCAGCATATCAGGTTTCCAAACAAATTAAAAACATGACTACAGCACATTGAGAGCAATGGCAGCTTGTCAGACAGGTGACACATTTATAAAAAGGACATTTTGCACTGCTGACTCCATTATGGCTTACAGCTCACAAAAGGCACACTCAGCAGAAATCCAGAAAAAAGGCTGAGTTAAAGCTGTTTCCAAAAACATACGGGGATCAACAATAACAGCATCTGTGTTAAGTGTAATTTTAGAAATGGAATGTCTCCACTGCTGGATCCATTTACGCTCACAGCTCATACAGCAACCTGGAAATGACAGAAACAAATGAACATTCCTGCCAAACTTAAGGAGCGACGTGAGCTCTATGGGATTTTATTTTTTTCCGTCAAATATTGTTTGAACACACACTATTATGCATCCTTTATGGATCTAATTTTGTCTGTGAATATTTTATAGGCTACTAAAAGCTGCACATCTTGTAATTGCCTCTTCACATTTTAAGTAACCAGTGTCCGTTTTTACATTAGTGCTCTGTTTTTGTAGCCTGATAATCAGACTGAATGTTCACTTCATTTTGTCTCATTTACACACACATTGTGTTCATGTGAGAGAATTTCTGGTTAGGCTAGTAGAAGTACGGGAGCATATGACAGTCCAAGCTTACCAGCGTCCGCATGGTTAAAATCAAGTTAAAATAAGACCACTTCTCAACTTTCATACAGTCAGCAGGATTGTAACGAGGGAGGAAGAGAGATGTGAAGAGAGATACAGACCGATCTGGGGGAGTAATGGAGAGTGTGTGTGTGCGCGTGTGTGTGTGTGTGTGTGTGTGTGTGTGTGTGTGTGAGGGGGGAGGGGGGGTTTGGGGGAGAGAGATAAGAAAAAGTAGGAGTCAGCTTGAGAGAGCATAAAAATCAATTCATATAAGAAGCTCTATTTCTGATGCAGTTAATTACTGTTTCAGCATGAGGAGCACACACACACAAACACACACACACACACACACACACACACACACACACAGGGGACTTTTAATTACATCCTGCTCTATGTGAAGAAGCTCTCAGTCACTGAACCATTTACCAAACCCACCTACAGTACAATGCATCAGGGACCAATATCCCTAATGTGTGTTAGTACATACTGGGGTTACTGGGTATAGGATGGAGGGCAGTATTTGTGTGTGTGTGTGTGTGTGTGTGTGTGTGTGTGTGTGTGTGTGTGTGTGTGTGTGTGTGTGTGTGTGTGTGTGCATGCGTATGTACAAGAGACAAAGCTGAGGGAAGTGCAATGAGGAGCCTACCTCTGATGAATAAAACATAGGTGGTGTATATGTACAGGCTATTGTTATTGTTTTGATACAGTTACACCGATAAATTAACTGAATGTTGCTTTTTAGAATAATGTGTGTTCTACGTTTAAACTGATTGATTAGTGGAAATTTATTCAAAATTAACTATTTTTACATAGATTTTTACACACAGTCAAAAGCACAAATCCTGCACACTGATGCACCACAAGGTCCATTTAATGGCTGTTCTGCAGCTTTCGCTCATATTACATGCTCTTCATCAACAGTCACCAGTAGTGGTTCGTATACACAAACGCATCAATGCGTTTGTGTATACAAACTACTACTGGCAGCTACGTGGTTTAGGTGTGTGTGACAAAACGGAGAGGTAACTGTTCGTTCAATAGAACAATAAGGTTAGCGTAGAGTATTCGTCTGTATTTACAATTATCAGTTGTGCTTTATGTGATTGAGGTTGGACGGTGACGGTCCCTCATTAGAATAGGGAATTACTCGCCTGTCATCGAGTACGATTAATTTGCCGGATAATCGCTGGAACATCACTCGCCACCGGAACTTCCGCCGGATGTCATTTGCCTTTGCAAAACTCCATTGGTTTCGGGTAACATCAATTAATTTCGAGCTAGCCAGCTATTCGCTGAAAATGGCAAGTTTTGGAGAAAATTTGGATGGTGTAACAAGGCAGGCCTGCTTGGTTCTTTCGGGGAATGATTGTAAAGATTTACAAAGAATGTGTTTACGCCATTTACTCTCTAGTCTATATCCTTGACGTTCCACTTCCCGGACTGCTCCGTTGCCGATGGAATTTCAGCCGGCTTTCACTCATTTAGGCTGGATATCCGTTGCATTAGGTTTCCTTTTTTTTTACGGATTATTTTTTGGCCATTTTAGGCCTTTATTTTTATAGCACAGCTCGGAGATGAAAGGGGAGAGAGAGGGGGAATGACATGCAGCAAAGGGCCACAGGTCGGACTTGAACCTGTGGCCTGCTGCGTTGAGGAGTGAACCTCTATATATGGGCGCCCTCTCTACCAGGTGAGCTACCTAGGCGCCCTTGGGCTTCCTTTGTGTTGTAGTTCTAAACTCTGGTGGATTTATGAGGATCATCTATGATTAACCTTTTTTCAGATCTCTGCAGGGTAAATCCAGACAGCTAGCTAGACTATCTGTCCAATCTGAGTTTTCTGTTGCACGACTAAAACTACTTTTGAACATAAACATGTTCCACCAAAATAAGTTTCTTCCCGAGGCTATTTTGCAGCGGCACTGCAGCTTTTCTCCCAACCCGGAATGCTGTGTGGACTAGCCAGACCTTCCTCCGTGGTGCTGTGAAAGAAGGACTGGCAACGTCTGGGACGTTTTGGGCCCGATTGCCGGAGATTGGCTTAGGACAAAATACATACGACGATACACTGGTAAGAGAAAATGTATCCAGCTAATTTAAATGGCTCACGTTACTGTGTTGTGTGAACAGCTAACTTCATTTAATGTTGTATGTGGCGTTTTCTTTTGCAGGGTGCAAGTGTTCCACCAAAACAAGTTCCTCCCTGAGACTATTTTGCAGAGCCACCATCACTGCTACCGGAGCTTAGTGGGGTTCAAAGAAATTAAAACATGTTTTTCTTTTGTCCTATTAAGGAGTGTATGTGTAGACGGGCCAACCTTACTCCACAGCGCTGTGGAGATAGGTATGGCAAGTGAGACTAAACCCCTGTTAAACTAAACTAAACCCTAACCTGGGCTAGCTAGCCAGTTGGCCGGTCGACATTTCAAATGTAAACACCAGAGGAAAAGGTTAGAAGGTAAGCTCAAGCTAGCAAGACCATCTCTGCGGCCATCTCATGACTACGGGTCACTCATCAGGTTGGTGAAAACAACTCACTAGTCCCCTGCTGACTCTGCTAGCTCTCCTGACTGGCTTTGGCAAGAGTTTGATTTACGACCTGCTACTATGGTTGGTCCGAAGTTAGCCCGTGATAAACAGAACCTTCATCCAATCAGCCGCTAAGTAATTTTTGAAAGTGCTTGCCCTTTTCCCAGCAGTTTCTAATGACGCCTTTTCAGATGGGTGTGTGTAACAAAACATCTGCCGCCTCAGGTTCCTCCATCTGCTGATAAAGATCATGCTACTAAAAAGGACCTTGTGCTGAAATAGTTTTCTCAACTGCTGCTGCATGGAGACCATGGTCAATAATTAACTGTGAACCTCAATCATGACTTGAATTATCGAGTAGTGCTGAAATTCTTAGTTGATTAATTGACAACAACTAAAATAAATTCATTAATAAGTAACAAATGTGATAATCAATTTATTGTAAAGTCAATCTATCGGGGCAAAGAAACAGAGAATGTTGGGCTTTTTGCTTGACAATAAACTTTAAAGAGCCCCTATTATGCTCCTTTTCGGCATCATATTTGTACTCTTGGGGTTTACTAGAATAGGTTTACATGCTTTGATGTTCCAAAAGCACATTATGTTTCTCATAGTTGCTGCAGCTCCTCTGCCTGTTCAGAAAGAGAAAAGCCCAGTCTGCTCTGATTGGTCAGCTGGCCCACTCTGTTGTGATTGGTCAACCAAATTCAAACAAGCCAGTGGGCTGGCATACTCAATCAGTGATTTCACTAATTGAGGAGTTTCAAACAGAAATGTGGGCGAGGCGTTTCAGGCAGTTGAAAAAAAGTGCTGTCTGTGGGAGAGAAAGCTCCGTTTGGAGTGACATTTACTTTGTACATCTACATAAACAAAAAAAAATATATAACACTAAAAGATAGGAAAAATCCAAATAAGCATAATAAATAATTTAAGCAATAATCCATTCAGAACATAATCATTAGTTGCAAGCCGTATGTGTTTTTAAGTGTATGTGTGTTGTAATGCCAGTAGTTCGGCCTGAAGCAGATTGGATCGGAGCCCTTAAAGTTTCCCTGTCACGATTGTTAGTTCTGTTCTGTTTCCTGTTTTATTTTGAAGTCCGTCTTGTCTCCCTTGTCCTGTCTAGTTTACTTCCTGTCTTTTGTTTTCCCGCCTGTTTGATTGTTCTGCCCTGCCCTGATTTGTTTCACCTGTTTCTTGTTAACCTGTGTATTTAGTCTCTGTGTTGTCTGTGTGTTGTGTGGGAGCATTATGTTTCTGTTGGATGCTGTCGTGGATTCTGGTTTTTTTGTACTGTGCTGATATTTCCTGTTTTTTTTTTTTCTTCTTCCATTTGTTCCTGCCTGGCTACCTTCCTGAGGACTTTGTGTAAGACTCTTTTTTTGTTAATAAATTACCTCTTAACTGCATTTGGGTCCAAGCCTTTCCTGACAAACTGACATTCCCCCTAGACGAAAAGACAAACCGCTCCGCCGTGCTGCTCCATTCAGCTGGGTGAGCGCCGCTGCTCTGTGTCTATCTGCCCGTGCTGTATCTCTATCCTCTCCCTGTGATGCACAGTGCAGCCCTGGGCTCTGACAGATGGAGACGCTGCTTTATTGAAGTATTTATCAGGCCAGGTTAAACAAGAACAGCACACAGTCGCAGCGCCTTCAGCCTTCCTTTCTTACATCTTTCCTTCCATTCACGCTGCTCTTTCTTCTGCCTCTCCGGTCCTGAACCTGCAGCAATTACCAACATCCTTCTCTCCCTCCTTTCCTCCCTGTATTCTTACTTCTCTCCCTCTGAACAAAAATGCTGAGGCCATTTCCCTTATTTCCTCTTCTGCCCCTTCTTCTCTTGCCCTTCATCTCTCCCCTATATTCATTCTTCATCTTCCCTTTTTACATTTCCTCCCTT
Organism: Sander vitreus; assembly: GCF_031162955.1. Lineage (NCBI taxonomy): Eukaryota > Metazoa > Chordata > Actinopteri > Perciformes > Percidae > Sander > Sander vitreus. The sequence goes on from NC_135858.1 coordinate 27,740,309, forward strand.
CAACATCCCCCTCCCTTGCTCTTATTTCCTCTCGCTCCTTCTCTCCCTTTTAAAAAATGATTGTTTCTTCCTCCTCCCTCCCTCTTTCTTCCCCAAATCTCTCCTATTCTTGCCTTTTCCTCCTCCACCTATCTTTTCTGTATGTTTTTCTAGTTCTCATTTTCTTCTCCCCACCACGTCATCCCTCCCAGCATTAACATACAACCTCGAGCTAATTTTAACCTTACCTTTCTTTGTACCTTTTTTGGTTTGTACCTCTTTTCCTTCCTTCCCTTTCTCCCTCTGCTCTAAAATGTAGCCCTGGGCTGTCTGTATCAGTGATAGTAACAGGCTGCAAAAAGCACTTTAATAATGCAAGAGATGATGCAACAAGCTTTTATTTTGACTGACTGACTGGCAGTCTGACTGACATAAGTGATATTGCCATTTACAGTACATTCTATGAATTACTCTTTTTAATAATAAAATAAATAACAAATAATGGTCCTGAAAGTAAAGGTTCTGGAATGTTCACGGTAGACAATGTTGAGACATTGTTAGCACTTTCATGGGTTGGATGTCGATCGTTTTTGAATCATTTGAACAAAAGATAAGCAACGATGTTAGAAAATGATTGTTTAGCCGAATGCCGGTGTCATAAAAATGGATAAATGGAAAATCCATCTATGACTCCCAATGAGGAGAACCAGTCAATGATAGACCTCAAAACTGCATGTGTTGTGTTCACTGCAAATCAAGGAGATGAAGCTAAAAGTTCATCTTTAAAGAACACCTACAGTGTACATTGTCTACCTGTGTTGAGGAATTTGAAGGTGTTTACTGTGAAACACATTTTCTAAACAGGAATTTGCCAACCCTCTCTCCTGGAAGAGTTGAAAAGAGATTCTGAAGGCGGGGTTGTATTTGTTCGGCCGTTGAGTTCAAATATCAACAATCTTCGCGCATCATCGCTTACTGCACCTTTTTAAAGTGAGGCACAGGCAACAAGTCAATGAGAGCTGATCGTTTTGTGTCAACTGGAGTGTCTTGGAGGTGATATGGAACACCATCAGCCGATTCCTGGCACTTGCTGGAAGCCCTTTTAACACCCTCTCAGATCTAGTCTACATCGACGACGTTTCATTTCCGGGAATGCTCCGGCACCAGATGTCCCTAATTTTCGGCCAGATGTCGTCACCTTCCGCTTTCTATGTGTTGCCGTTCTAAACTACAATGGATTTATGATCTATGGTTAACTGCTCCTCAGATCTCTGCAGGGTAAATCCAGACAGCTAGCTAGACTATCTGTCCAATTTGAGTTTTCTGTTGCACGACTAAAACCACTTTTGAACGTAAACGTGTTCCACCAAAACAAGTTCCTTCCCGAAGCTATTTTGCAGAGGCACCGTGGCTCCGTCTGGCGCTTAGCAGAACCAAAGACAAATGTGATTAGTTTAAAGAAATGCCAATAAACCAGAGCATGTTTTTCTCCTATCCTGGAATGCTGTGTGGACTAGCCAGACCTTCCTACGCAGCGCTGTGGAGGAAGGTCTGGCAATGCGAGACTCTCAGGAACCAACTCTACTCTTTCTCACATCCCAGCCTGCATTGGTGTTTAATTATTCTTTAATTGTAACACATCTTGTTTTGTAAGTTTAAGTTGGGACTCATCTATGTTGCTTCCTTTGAACTGTGATCATAATTCTGAGAAACCAACTGGCGGACTGACTGACTTGCCATCAAATGAAAAGCACATTTTGACAACCTATGTGCACTTCACATCACAGAAGATTAAATAAATGCTTCTCTGTTCCATCAAAATCCCAGAAAACCCTAAATGTTTGATTCATATGCCATCTGTTTTTTTTTTATCCAGAACACAGACAGAAGTGGGAACGTACAGTACTTCCATTTACACTTGCACCTGGAACTCTGAAAAGCAGACAAACCACAGTGAAACCCAACTGGGACAAACTCTAACATCTGCCATTAATTATTCACTGACTTTACATCAACGTGCAGATTGCCTGATGAGATCTAACACAAACTTTAACACCTTCTGTCTTCCGAACATTGGCATTCATGGAGGTGACAGAGCATATAGTGTTCATCGCTCAGTGTATCCATAATTAATGGAACAATCTGTACGTCTACATCAGACTGCTTGTCGCTGCTCATCCATTCATACGAAAGGTAACATTTTCATTCAATAGTGAGGGTGACGGATTGCAGAAATACTTTAGTAGGATTAAGTTTATCAAAAGACCGCAACATTCTGTTAAAATGTCACAAAGCAGACCAACAACTAACCTAGCTCCCTTAACTGTTTTAATTTTTTTTTATTCTGTCATATCACTAAAGCCCCTTTCACACATACACTTGGCCCTGGAATGAATAGACATTAGCCAGCAGAGCTGTATGTGTTCAAATGACCGATCAGTTGGACCGGCCATCTAACGAACTTCACCCTGCCAGCTCCCTATTGTAGTACAAAGTCATGACAAAAAAAGTGTATTGGATTAGATTCACAGAACTGAGTGTTAAATCTCAGTTTTAATGAAAATATAAGTTAGAGATGACGACTCCTGTGGGATAATTACCAACTGTGATCATTTTAATTGAACAAACCTAAAGAACCCCCTCTCAAAGAATGTGAAACACATAGTTGAATCAAAACTGGGACGTTATTGAGGATCATAAACTGAAAAAAAAAAAGTATTTGCCAACCAATTAGTACGACTGCTCAAGCTGTAAGCAGAACAGAATTAGTCCGGTCTTGAATTCAGTTTCATTAGCAAGGTTATGTTTTAACAGTTTTGCATTTCAATGAGGTATTTGAGCTCCTGGCTTCCTTTTCTCCCTTAACTCTTGGTTTCAGAGTTGAAAGGATTATTGGCCAGGGAGAACATGGTAATATTTCTCTCTCTGCCTCTGACCCATTCTGTCTTTGACTCTCTTTCTCCTTCATCTGTTTCATCATTTGTTCATTGAATCAACCTCTCGGTAGGCTACTAACCGTACTGTATGTTTGGTGGTTTTGCATTTTAATAAGGTGACATGTTTTGCTATTTTTCTATCCTTTTTTTAATTTGTCCATTTCTGCATGGATTTTGAATTGTTTTAAATTGTATTTCAATGATGCTAACCCCCCCCCCCCCCCTCCCCCCCCAACACCGCTCTCTTTCATTTCCTCCTCGGTGATGAAGGAAATGCTCCAAAGGGAAAAGTTATTCCCGCTCTTTTTAAGTTTATTTCTCCCTCTCTATCCGTTCATTCTCTTATCACGTCATACATTCTGCAGCCTTATTGAGGTTACAGTCTGTTTGGTGGTTTGCATTTCAATAAGGCTAACCTCTGTATTTTTTTTTTTCTTCCTTTTTTTTCCTCCTCTTTCTCCTTTCTCTCACTCTGTGCCTCTTGGTGCAGTGATCAAAGACTTATTCCCCAGGGATACATTTGTCATGTTCGCTTGCCTTCACTACCTTGACACAAGATAATGTGCCAATTGGTTGAGGCTTTTTGTCCAAAGAGTCTTACAGTTCCATGAGGATTATATGGGCACAGCCATTGGGGAGTAGAACTCCTAACTCTGGCCTTGCTCTCCTCTTTCAGTTATATGGAAGAGATGGAACTGAACCCCTAGGTGCGAAAAAGTGAGTCAAAGAAACCTTTGTAATCTTAAACCAGGGCTGTAGTCAAGTCCACCTTTGTCGATTCTAAGACAAGTCCAAGTCCATGTCCAGGAATAGTCGAGTCCGGTCATAATTTATTCGACGTGAGAGACAGTATGTCTTCTATTTTAAGATGATACATTAGCATTACTACTTTTAATGATCAAAAACCACTGCAGAGTAACTACACTGTAGGATCAAATATAAAATAGATATTTACTTTAAGTAAGCATTCTTGAACTTATTACTTGTCCTGAAGAATCCATAGTACAAAGTGCTCGCTGACATTGTGTCTGTGGCCAAAATGTAAATGATTGATACCTGATGATTGAGGTATATGGCGCAGCCAGACATAGACCAAGGACCAATACCATTGCCCGTTCTACATGGACTTAGAATCAAACCAATACCCGTTATCTGAACAAGCCCTCATCAATGGTTTTTTTTGGAGAAAGATACTTTAAAAATGAATGGGGGGGAAGCATGTGCTGGATTGAAGACCAGTCAGAGACAATAGAAAGTCCGGACTACAGCACTGTCTTAAACTGACGATTTTCTTCATGAGTTCAGTGAGCATCAGTTACATGCAGCCGCCCATTCCAGGTAGAATAGATGGTCATTTGTAGATGGTGCTAGTTTTGTAAAAAGTAGGACACTGCTCACATGAGTTCATCATGTGAAACAGGACTTTTTGGTCCTAACTTGCAATCTTGTGTGTCTGTGGCCCAATCGCAATGCAGTGTTTCCCAATTATATACTAGTCTATGGCGCCCCGCCATAGTCTCATTTGTTCCGCTACAGTTTCATAATGAACTGAAAATAATTTTCTCACACACACACACACACACACACAATCAGAGGAATGCAAACATAGGCTATATTACACACCAAGTTTAGTCAACCATTCCATTTCATTAATTTTCCTAATGATACTGTTTTGAGGAAAGTAAAAAAAAAAACGTAAAATAAAAAGTCCCAACCCCACAATTGCACGTAATATGCTTTGTTGTTGTCAAGGTAACGTGATGTCGCCGCAAAGTGCTGTCCCATTCGTATTTAATGTATTTTGAGCCTCTCACACTCAAGCTCGACGTCAGTTGAATGTGTGAGGGTTTCGGGCCTATCTCGTTGGCCTGTGAGATCAAAACATGGCGCCCTGAAACTGCAGACATCACACAGAAAGGACCAGGCTCAACATAATAAATGCAACATACCTCTATAACCGCTGAGTCACTGCGCTGCCTCTAAAATACTTGAGTACCAGTTGTCTTATTAATCTATTCTTTGACATGGTGCAGTTCTCCTTCAGTGCTGGTTTTTCCCTCTCCATCACACCTTTACCCATTTATTAACTGGCTCCGTACACTGCGGGAAAGAGTGATTTTCTGTCGGGGGGGGTAAGTGTTCACGGTAAGTTTCCCTCAGAAGAGCTTTCCATTTCACAAGCCTTTGTTGAGATATTACCACAACTAATCCTAAAGACACAGGTCTCTTTACTGCTGCATACTCAAATATGTGGGTGTATAAATTAGAGATGTATCGATATCGGCTCCGATACTGCCTAAAACACTATCGGTATTGGGAAGTACTGGAGTTTATGCACCGATCCGATACCACGTAATAAAGCCCTAAAGAAAATCTATGTTAAAGTAGTTTATGTTCTTTTTCCGTTATAACTGACTGTCAAACTGCATAATAAAAGAAAGTTCTGTGGCATTCATTGTTCATGTTTCACAAAGAGTTTAACCTGAGCCAGACTGACAACAAAGATAGAAATAATATCCCATCCATACAGGGATAGCAGTATACAGTTCTTAAAACATAATAAAATATATGACACACTGGTATCGGATCGGTACTCGGTATCGGCCGATACGCAAGTTCAGGTATCGGAATCGGTATCGGGAAGCAAAATATGGTATCGGGCCATCTCTAGTATAAATGCCCAACTGAAAGAGACAGTATCAGACAAATTGTGTGTGTTTTTCTCTGTGTGTGTGTGTGTGTGTGTCATAACATACACTTGGCCTGATACTGCACCCTGATACTGCAGCAATGTTTTCCGCCAAGGTGTGTGTGTGTGTGTGTGTGTGTGTGTGTGTGTGTGTGTGTGTGTGTGATAAGCCCTGGTTGACTGAAACCCATTCAGGGTAGTACAGGATGAGGTTATCCCTTTACTGCAGAGGACACACACACACACACACCTCGGTTATTCTCTCTCTATCTCTCCTCTCTTGTTTCATTGATACACTGTCTCCTCTCTCTCCAAAACTTCATTCTATCGCCTGCATTTTACACACTGCTCATGGCTCTCTCTCTCGTTCTCTCTCACACACTCACACACACACACACACACACACACACACACACACACACACACACACACACACAAATGCTAAAACAGCCTATCATCTTTCTTTTCACTAATTAGTTTTTTACAATGCTCCCTCTTTCGCTTTCTCCACGCTACTTTGTCTTTCCCTCTCCAGCTAAATTTGCTTCATATCACTCACTCTCTTTCTCATGCACACTTACCCCCACACACACACACACACACACACACACAAACGCGCACACAGAAAGCTGTAACTTGGCAGATGTGAGTACCGCAGTACCAGGGTGCTGAACTCAGATTTGGTTGCAAGTCAGAGACAGACACACACACACACACACACACACACACACACACATTTGTACAATTTAGTAGTAATTTACAGCTGATTCAGTTCAATATAGATTTGACACTGGCAAATTCATAACAAACGCTGGAAATAATTATTACCAATCATTCAACACTTTAAGTACAATTGTATGAAAAAAGCCTGTATGTAGTTGAATTAATATTCCCAAAAGCACTACACAGCTCTAAGTACAAGATAATAAAAGCAAATGTAATCTAACCTCTATGGAACACTGACACATTTTAAGAACTATCTATCTATATATATATATATATATATAAAATAAAACACCCTTCCCACCCCAGTCAGCACCTCCTGCCTTCGGGCAGAGCCGGACAGACTCAAAAACAGTTTCCATCAGAACTCTTAATTCCTGCAAATAACCATAACTTATCTTTTAAAATATTTTATTTTGCCCGTCTCTAATGTGCAAATCTTATTTATTTTAAATCTTACGCCCTGAATGTATGTAATGCAATGTCTTGTTTTGTTGTTTCGTTTGCATTGTTAAAACTGTCTTTCACTGAACAGGAGAGCTCTCCAAACTGCATTGTATGTTACCATGTACAATGACAATAAAGGTTATCTTATATAATAAGATTTTAAGGGACACTTGCCAGCCAATCAGAAACAAGTACAATATGTTCTGTGGCCACAGGATAAATGCCTGTTTTGTGAGAATTTACACCCACTGTCAAGTCAACCATTTAGTCAGTCAATGTGAAAAGTTCTTCACTGATTTACCATCAAACTTTCAAGAAAGTTTTGACCAATCCAGATCTCTGTCTGATATCCCGTTTAGAGTTGTGCAAGCAGACAGAACAGGGTAAAACACCTAATACACAAATGGCATACAGCTGTCCAGAAAGACAGAAATGCCACGTACACAGACAGACCAACAAACCACAACTATAATGTGTGTGGCAACATATGCTTATCGTCTTTGACAATAAGCATACTTTCATGTAAATAAAAGAAATAACTAACCATGAACATTATTGTCCTGATGGAGTTTTGAGATGTTGGTTTGACTACTTTGTGATTGAAATAAGCTCATGTTCCGCTTTGATTCCAGTTCAGTGTGGGCGGACTGGATCCAGTTCAGGTCACAGTGGACTGTTTGACGCTGCTGCCTGTTTTCAGCTGCTTTATTCCAAATGCTGCAGTCACTTGTCAGAGCCAGACCGAGGCTTTACTGAAGCAAATCCCTGCTTTTAAAACTATTCCAGACCACATGATTACATCCTCTGGAGCTGGCACTGAAACTGAATGCCAGGTTGGAAATCATATGCAAGGGGAATACCAATGAGTAAAAAGTTTTAAAGCAATGATACATGTGTGTTCAGTCACAGGGCTAATCGCCAGTTGGACAGTCTGGCGAGGTCAGTGACTCGAGTCTGTTCGGTGTGTTCCATGCCGTCGTCCGTCCAAGGAACCGTCAGCCTTCATTTTGGCCGATTTTACATGTATAATCGGTGGGACGGGCAATGCCAGCAGTCGGACTCAAATGACCAATCAGATTGGTAGAGTACCAACCTGGAAACGGGGAGCGGAATGAGCGTGACGAAAATCTTTTAAACTGACCTTTGTCGATCTGAAATGAAGACAGATTCAGCAACTGCATGGCCTTTTTCTCGCTTTAAATGTTTTCAGAAACACAGACCCACGTGACGCCTTCGTCCAATCAGCTGCCGGGTTTTCATTTTTGGGCAACAATACAGATTAGCGCTGCCTGCTGTTATGGAGAAGTATTACGTCCCGTCGCTTTGGTGTGTTCCGAGGCACTTCTTTGACCAACTCGGGGACACTGATTAGTCCAACTGCCTTTTCTGCCGAGGGTCGGCCGTCTGGTCTGTGTGTCTGCAGCTTTAGACCTTAAATTGGTCCACCATACAGCCATTAATCTCTATGGTGGAGCAGCTACATCTTCCCGTAGCCTAGTTAATAACTGCATACTCCTCAATGTGTGAAAAAACAGGCTTACATCAAGGACTGCTTGAAGATAAAACAGCCGCTGTGAGCTGAAATTAAAGATGTGCATGTGCAACATCAAATCTCCAATACATCACATCACCAAGGTAAGCATTTCTTTAAGCTTTCAAGCTCTACTTCACTATACTATGAATGCCTCATTTGTATCATTGATATCATTGACACAAACTAGTAAGTACAAAGTATAGTCCAACCAAAAGGCAAACGTGTTTGTACCGAGGGGAGAGATGCCATAATCATTCAAAAAACAACCACTTTGTACAAGCAGCATATTATGACCCATATTTACGTTTGCTGTGGCCATAGTTATTATGACATAGCAAAGGAGCGAGTCAGAGGACAGAGTATTAAGAGTGCCAAGGTCCACATAGGGTTAGTATTCTTATGTTTGTATGATATAGTATGCAGTGTTTCCTCTAGAATTCTTTTCAGCAGCGGCTGGGGGGGGTTGAACATCAAAAAGTACGGGCTTATCTGCTAATGTTAGCTACCGACCGTTACCTTAAAACCATCCAGCAAATAGACGGTACCGTAGGGTGATTTAACGTCACCGCTCATTTTACACACAGTTTAACAACAAAACCATCCGCTGAGTGAACATTACTAGCTACGTTTTTCATGTTGGTTTTCACCGGTATGCACCCCCACTAACCTGGAAAACAGTTTTAAAACGGTAACGTTAATACAGCGTGTCGGAGGAATACAGCGTCTCCTGCAGCATGGAGTCCGAGGCAGAGGGACCATCACCGCAGCGTTCTCTAACGTTAGCTTCTTGTCTCATCTGGGCTCTGATAAACAGTAAATTCATCAAATTCAGTGTCCACAATGCTATTTTCCAATAAACTGTAGCTATCATATTTCACTGGACCCGCGTGGGTGCGGATTTCATGTCGCGGCTTTTGTCACTGTTTGCCACTTTGCCTAAGATTGAGTGACAAGTAGATACTCGCCCTGTTGTTTATTTGGTTGCCATGACTTCGTGAGTGATGACGTCCTGTCACTGTTCTAGTTGCTCACCCTAAAAGGGAAGAGAGCGCAGATGACAGTTCACTTGAGTTCAGGACAGCACACAGCTCTGCAGAGTCGTGTAATTACGACTTTATGGCTTTTCATAAACGGCTGAAAGAGCGGCGGTGTACATAGCGGAAACCCTGTTGTGCGTCTGCCCTATTTTTGATACCGTGGTGGCCCGCCGCGGTAATATCAACATAGAGAAAACACTGGTATGAAAACTTGATATCCGCCGGCCAGTCACGTGATAGCCTGGTCACATGACAGTTAAGTTTAGCCGCCAAAAGGCGACTGTGAGCTGAGTCAAGCTGTTCTCATGAACCATTCGTACCAACCCGGTCTCACGGCAGTTCGTGAAATGGTGACGTTGTTTTGATCTATTGATTCGTGTACAGGGAAACGATTTTCTACTTTATTTCGTGCTGGTCACCACGAAATTGGAACGTTACTATTTCACGAACTGCCATGACACTGGGCTGCAGCTGGGCTGTGTTTGAAAGACACGGAGACCTTAAACGTTATACACTTGCACTGACAAATGTGCAACCAGCTGAGACAGAGGAAATTGTAGCTCCGGGCCTTGCTTTTTAGGAATCAATAATTAGAATCAAAAAGCATGTTTCGTAACAAATCTTAAGCTCTGATAAGATTAGAAGTAGTTCCAATTCAAAACTGGTTCTCAATACTGAATGATATTGAACACTCAATGCAATGGCAAGGAAAATGTTTCCATAATGCATAGGCCAAAACCAGTGGCCAAAATTACAATAATAAGACCAACTTCTGATAAAACGATATAGTTTATCTTCAGTAAGAGAGTGTAAATGCGTGCATGTGTATCTGACTGTGTGTGTATGCTGATGCTACCCTCATGTTTGTCTGTGTGTGTGTGTGTGTGTGTGTGTGTGTGTGTGTATATGGTAAATGGACTGCATTTGTGTAGCGCTTTTCTAGTCTTAAAGTCCACTCAAAGGTACCATTCACCCCTTTCACACACACATACACAAGTAGCTGAGGCTGCCATACAAGGTAAGATAAGCAGATCATTCACGCACATTGACACACCAATGGTGCTCCTTCTCTTATGTTAAACAGCTATGTTGTATGCATTTTTTTCGGTTTCTGTATTTATTGTTTAGTTCATAATGTTTGATATGTTTGTTTGTTTATGTATGCACCAACCACCAAGGCAAATTCCTTACTTTGGCAATAAACCTGATTCTGAAGCATAAGGGGCATTGGGGTTCAGTATCCTGCCCAAGGATACTTTAGACATTTAGACTGCAGGGGCCAGGGTCGAACCACTGACTTTCTGATGGAGATAACCGCTCCACCTCCTGAGCCACAGCCGTCGTGTGTGTGCGTCTGTGTGCGTGTGTATTTATATGTCACAGTCTGTAATTGCTAGTAAGTATTGATGTGCACTCACGTGAAAGTGAAGCTCTGCATGTGTGTTAATGTCTCTATATGTGTACCAGAGAGTGTGTGTGTGTGTGTGTGTGTGTGTGTGTGTGTGTGTGTGTGTGTGTGTGTGTGTGTGTGTGTGTGCTCTAAGCAAGGGCAGCCTTGGCAAAGTAAAGATGCTAACAGAGACAGACAGGCTGCCATCTCCCTCAGCTGCTTGGCAATCACACAAAAAAAACACACACACACACACACACACACACACACACACACGAGTTATAGATTAACACTCACGGACACACCGAAATACACAGTATTACAGACGTTCACATCAGTTCTCGCTCTCTCACACAGAGCAGAGTGCTCACATCAGCAAGAAGAAAATGTCAGTTTACAGAGATTAAGGAAAAATCTTTGCTGACTCTTTGGAACCAAGTTAATTGTTGTCAGAAGAGTGCGAGTGGTCATGTGCTTAGCTTTGAAATACAATGTCAAGGGTGGACAGAGAATGGAATAATGGAGAAGAGGACAATTATATTTTCAAAAATAATTCCCTTCCTTTTGATGTACAAAGATCTTAGCATGGTCCAAACCTCTCCTGCTCCACTGCGCCATGTTCTCAGACTTCATCCATAACATTATCACAGTCTGGGCTTACACTGATTCAGTGGCAAGATTCAGTTTTTCCTAAATTAAACTTAGGCTACAGTTATACTTAACTACATTTTAGCAGGTTGTAAAGAGTCTGCAATGTGACCTTATTATTTCAGAATAAAAAAGTAAAAAAAAAAAAAAAAAAATGGTATTACTACAGAATAATATGAAGAATCATAGATCTCTGTCTCCTGTGGTGTGACTACTTGAGAGTATTTATTAATCACCACACTCCGAATCAGGGCTGGGCAATATATCGATATTATATGGACATCGTGATATGAGACTAGATACCATCTTAGATTTTGGATATCGTGATATGGTTAAGGTGTTGTCTCTTCCTGGTTTTAGAGGCTGCATTACGGTAAAGTGATGCAATTATCTGAACTCACCAGACTGTTCTGGTTGTTCTATTATTTACCTTTACCAATTTAATTATCTTATCCACATTACTGATGATTATTTATTTAAATCTCATTGTGAAGATATTTTGTGAAAGCACCAATTCAGCAGTCCATCCGACATTATCGTCGCAATATCGACATTGAGGTATTTGGTCAAGAACATTGTGATATCTGATTTTCTCCATATATACTACTCCTAACTATAGTCACCGTCATTTGCGCTGCTGCACATATATGAACCAAAACAGCAGGTGTGCTTGGAGATGGCCCAGACCCTTCTGCTTTTAAAATAGGGCCCTGGCAGTATAACATGTTTTGTTGTATGCAAACATTGGGTGAAAAGGCATTACGAGTGAGTGTGAGTGTGTGTGTGTGTGTGTGTGTGTGTGTGTGTGTGTGTGTGTGTGTGTGTGTGTGTGAGAGAGAGAGAGAGAGGTCAACAGGGAGTTTATGTGACAGAGTGAAAAGAAAGGGAGTGTTAGAATGCGTGAGTGTGAGGAAGTGAAATTGGTAATCAATGAAATGGGCTCATTGCCGTATTGATAAGGAAGACAAACGAGAGGATATTGAGTCAGCGAAAATGATGGCTCATTTTGTCTGCAAATGGCCATCTTCTGTTGCCTTCTCTTCAACTCTCTTTCCTGTCTTTTTGTCCTTACCTCCCTGAGGTTTTCCAGAATAATAGCGCGACGACTATTGATGCGGAGCAGAGCTGTGGCAAGATTACGGTTATTAAAAGAGAATTACAAGCTGAGCGGTATTTGCTCCGCTTCAAGGAACACACTCGCATGGACAAGCACTCAAACATTCAAATTAGTCCGCACGCAAGCACACATTCAGAAGGTGTGTGTCACTGCTCTTGTTTTTATATTCTGAGCTGTGTTTTTTGAATCTGCTAAGGCTGTTTCGTTGTTTGGATGCAAGCTAAATGTACTGTATATGTTGCATGTAACATCTTAATCTGCTAAGTAACAAGAACAGAATTTGAGTGTATTGTATACTTTTCACCACGGCCAATTGGTTTTGAAAAAACAGAAGAGGAAACAAGTACTTAGTATGAGCACTGAGAGCCACCGTGACTGAATGGAAATGATTGTTACTTTCCTTTTGGTCATTTGGTCGAGCCTCTGATCGACTGTGACCTAGAGAACAAGTCCTCCTATCTACAGTATACATGTCTTGTCTGAGTCTTGATTGACCAGTGCGGTTAAGATCTGGCTACCTTTTAGCGGGTGTAACTACTTTCGTATATTGGTTAAGCAGTGTTTCCCCAACGGACATGTTACAGTCCCTGACTGTCCTGTGCTCACACTGAGACACAGGAGTATGATGAGTAGGGCTGTGTATTGGCAAGATACGATACGTATCACGATACATGGGTCACGATTCAATATATTGCATTATATTTCGATACTGTGCGTAAGGCGATATATTGGGATTTTTTTTAAGTATAATTTTAGAAAAACATATTTAAAAAAAAGACATGATGGTCATAGAAATCAAAGAAGTTTACTTTAGGTAAATAATTCAGTACACAGAAAATCAAACTGCCAGTTTGGGATTGTGGTCCACAGGTTCTTAGTGAACACATTTTTATATGCTAAAGTAGGCCAAAGTTCAGCCTCAGCTACATTGTTAGCGTCTAGCAAAAAGTCAGGCACTGCTAGGCACTGTTAAGCACTGTTAGGCAAGGACACTAGTGGTGCGTCTTAGCATAGCCATCTAGCAGTAGGGGGTTTAAACACAACATAAACGTGAACCACTGTCTTACATGAATATTGTTGTACGTTTAAAAAAAAAAGAAATGGATACAGTATCGCAAAATAAAATATAGCGATACTCAAGTGTATCAATTTTTTCTTACACCCCTAATGATGAGTGCAAACGAAAGCAACTGAGAAGTCAAACATTTCTACTTTCCTGTTGCTCTAATTCTGTGGTAGCTTTTCAAAGGCCTTTACTTTAGTATCAGCTCTGTTTGTTGCTGACTAAATGACAAGTTGGCCATAATAGAGTCAGCAGTGCAGCCCTTAGTATTTTTATCTCTAATGGTAAATGTTATTTTCTAAGGCTTTTGGGAAATTATGTTCACATATATCAACTATAATTGGATTATTATAACTACTAAAGAGAGCACAGTATAAGCACCAGTGGCAATGACTGCTCAGTGCTATTATTAAGAGACAGTAATAACAGTAACAGCTGTAGTACTAATGAAATACCAATTGTAACCTTTTAATATTTACTAGTATTTCACTGCTACATTTAATATTAGTTGAGTAGATTCATTTTAGCTTCCTTAATTATAATTTGTAAACTACTTTGGTTTGTCTAATAAATCAGGCGGACTGATTAATCAGATCTAATTAAAACTCTTGGAATTAATCAGCGATCGGTAGAATGAGTTAAGCTAATGAATTCCTGATTAGTTTCAACTTCAAAGTAAACTTTGAACATCACAACCTCAGAGGAAGATGACACTCACGTTACAGTTAAAGCACATCTGATATCTTTATTATCACCCTACACTGCTGACACTTCAGTAATACGCCTGACACACATCCAAAATAGTATCCACCCTTTTTCTGCATCACCATTATTACAAGTAACCAGTAATAGGAAGCCTATGGCTCCTACACAACCCTAAACACTGTCAAAACTCGAAGGGCCATTCAAACATAAGTAAGCAACCCTGTAGGAGTGTCTGAAATGGCCTATTTGTGTGACGTCCTGTTGTGTTCTTTAACTCCGCAATGTAACACAAGTAGATTTGATATTTCAAAATTACTGTTTTGCGACAGATCGTTTATAGATCTCGACGTTTCAGACCGCACTTGAAGGCAGCTCCATGACGCCAAGTAGCAGCTGCTAGCTGTTTAAGCCGCTACACAGCTTCGTGCCGCCGGCTACAGACCTCCATCACAGCTCGGCCGTATCAACGGCAGTTAGTAGATGTGTTTAGCCGCTACAGATCTCTGCGACGCCGGCTACGGCGCCCCGCATGGTTCTCTGTCGTATCAGCGGTAGTTGTGGGTTCAGTTAACCCGAGAATAGGTGACTTTGAGCCAGGTACAGAGCACCGCGAGCTGCCGGTCGTTTCAGATGACATTACGGTTAAATTTAGGCCACAAAATGTAAGCGTTATGCGGCGACAGAAGTTAGGTTTTGGCACAAAAACAACTAGTTAAGTTTAGGAAAAAGATTGTGGTCTAAATTAAAAAAACTCCCAAGGAACACACATTTCACCGGGAAGCCAACTCGGCTCCCTGGCATGAAAGCCCTGTTTTTTAACGCCCCTAAAAAAACGTTGAATTCTTACGAATTAACATGTTATAGTTAATAATTATATTAACTTTTCTTAGCTTTTTGAACGTATGGTTCAAGCGAACAGGCTGTTCCTATACATGATTCTCATACTGCCTCAAAACACACTGACAAGACATGCTTGTTACATGATTGGCCACCGCATCGTGATGTCGGGTTGCGTTTCTCCAAAAGTTGAGTCAGTCTCAACTTTTTCGCGGCAGGCCCGCTAGGTTTTCTTTAACGCGTTTCTCCCCTGTAGCAAACCCCGCCGCAGCCTAAGCGCACTACCCCTATGTCAAGTTAATGAAAAGACCTGCATTTTTGCCGATCCGTCTGGCTTTGTGAATGCCCACTTCGACTCTGCATAGCCCTCCTTGTATGTCCCAGTCATATCAAACGCACTCTGAACTTTAACCCGTAACAGTCCAAGATTCCACTGCACTGTTCTCCCCCCTATTTAAATGCTAATCAATTCATTACTGAGAACATCATTATGCTCTCATTGCAGTTCACTATAAATCATGTCAATCCAAGCAAACACCCCTGAGAGGGAGGGAGGGAGGGAGGGAGGGAGAGAGAGAGAGAGAGAGAGAGAGAGAGAGAGAGAGAGAGAGAGGAGTAACATTTGTTTTTAAATGAGATCTGATTGAATCCTCATTCTCAATTTCATAATGAAAGTTTTCCCAATCTACCCCCCTTCTCCTCCCTCCCTGTCTCCTCTTCTTCTCTATCCCGCACTTTCCTCTGTGTGTGTGTGTGTGTGTGTGTGTGTGTGTGTGTGTGTCTGTGTCAATCACTGCATGTAATGAGAAACTGAGGAGACACACACACACACACACACACACACACACACACACACACACACAAAGTCTCAGAGGTGCACTCTTGGGCACCGCCAATAACCAGTCCCACATACAGTTGTCTGGGAGAAATTAGCTCTCTGTTAGTTCATTCTCATTGTCTAAATGCAGGGTAATTTCTTGGATA
Organism: Sander vitreus; assembly: GCF_031162955.1. NCBI lineage: Eukaryota > Metazoa > Chordata > Actinopteri > Perciformes > Percidae > Sander > Sander vitreus. The sequence continues at coordinate 27,756,398 of NC_135858.1, forward strand.
AGGGACGGGGAGGAGGTGAATGGTGATGGTGATGGTGGTGGTGGGGGGGCTGTGTGTGGAGGGGTGAAACTTCAAAAACCAACTGCAGTGTGCAGCAATATAGGAACAAACCGTGCATTACAGCTCCAGCTTAATTATTATGTTAATCGAGCCGCCCGCAGTGCTCAGAGTAGTGATGTAACACTAAGAAATAAATATATAAATGCACTTTCACACTGTTTCAGTCAATTTGGATTTTCTTTTTTTCCCAGTTCATTGGATTATTGTTTCCTTTTTTTTTCTTCTTCTTCTTATTACTCAGACAGAAGGGAGTTGAGACAGGAAGAAGGAGACGCAATGGGCTGCGAGGTGGGATTTCAGAGGGAAGAATGTCTGGTGTTTTTTTTGTGGCAGTGAAAAACTGTGCTTTACTAATATTTGCAGTTTTTAATATTTTCTCATTTACAACATAACAGTCATTGATAAGAATTCCCCTCCATAAGTACAGTCCACTGAATTAAAAAAAAGTCTCTACATTGTAGGGACTCAATTCTTTCTTAATCATCCAACAACATAAACAAAATCAGAATGATCTATTTTCCCAAACAAGCTGACTACCAACTACTGAGGTCTTTTTTCCCACCCAACTTACTCTTTTGAGTGTATGAACACTTCTGAAATGTAGCTGTTGGGATAGTTACCTCCTAGAGACCAGGCATACCAGACTTAGTTACAATGGATATAGTCTATATCAGCGATGTTCCACTTCTGGGATTGCTCCGTTGCAGACGGAAATTCGACCGGATTTCACTCATTTAGGCCGGATATCCGTTGCCTTGGGATTCCTTTGTTTTGGCGTTCTAAACTCCAGTGGATTTATGAGGATGGTTAACTGCTCCTCAGATCTCTGCAGGTTAAATCCAGACAGCTAGCTAGACTATCTGTCCAATCTGAGTTTTCTGTTGAACGCTAAAACAACTTTTTAACGTACGTGTTCCAACAAAACAAGTTCCTTCCCGAGGCTATTTTGCAGAGACGCCGTGGCTTCGTGCAGTGCTTAGCACCGCCCAAGACGATTGTGATTGGTTTAAAGAAATGCCAATAAACCAGAGCACGTTTTTATCCCATCCAGGAATGCTGTGTGGACTCGACAGACCTTCCTCCGCAGCGCCGCGGTGGAGGAAGGATAGCAGAATGGATACCAATGGTGACCACAGCGGAAGCAAAAGTTTAGATTTTTTTTAATATATAAATTGTACATGAGAATTATTTTTTTTTATTCTAGAATAATAAAATCAACTGCGTGAAAGATACGTTCAATAAAGAAGTGCAATATATCGCCACAAAATCGCAATAATACAGCCTGTTCTCAGGAACCTTTTCCTTCAAAAAGCTACGAAAAGTTAAGCACTGTAATTCGTAAGCATGCCATGTTTTTTTCTTGCTGTATGCACCACATTGACGGCCGATGTATAGGAACACGGCTGGTTAGGAGGTTGTCGGGGAGGATGGGTGGGCGTTAAAACACAGGACTTTCATGCCAGGGAGCAGAGTTAGCTTCAGGGGGGGGACCAAGGAGTTTCACCCAGGAAATGTGTGCTTCTTGGGAGTGTTTTAATCCAAACCACGATCTTTTTCCTAATCAGAACTAGTCGTTTGTGTTGCTCTGTACCCAGCTCAAAGTCACCCATTTTCGGCTAAACACATCTATCTAACTGACAGCTGATACGACTGAGCTGTGACCGAGGTCCATAGCCCGCTGTCGCGAAGCTCTGTAGCAGCTTAAACAACTACGTTTCGGTTTACATACATTTCCGTACGATATCATACGTATATATAGTAGTGCTGTCAAACGATTAAAATATTTAATCGCATTAATGTCAAAGTTAACTCGCAATTAATCGCACATTTTTATCTATTCTAAATGTCCCTAGATTTCTTTTTGTCCAATTATTTTTTCTCATTTTAATGCTCTTATCAACATGGAAAAGTGGATCGGCTTGCTTTGTGCTTTTGTCGCCTGGCTTTGACGAGGGGGCGGAGAATTTGCATCATCTGTGTGCTTGGCCATCAAGTGGTATTTCAACTTGATGACGTGGACGTGATCACGTCCACGTCATCTGGACGTGCTGCGATGATAGCTCGGTTCACAACGACAAAACACACAGATCACTTTGGTCTTGTCAATGGAACCATTTGGCAACTTTTTAAAAGTAAACTTTCCATTCAGAATCTTATTGGCATCCATTTCGGCGTCTCGCGCTCGCCATCCACTCAAAACGTAGCGGTAGCCTACTACTCTTTGGCCGGCTCGTAAGCCCAAACAAGTGTGTGCCTGTTGTTTTGTTTCCGGTCTAGCTAGATCCGATGTGGTGCTGTAGTTTTTCTAACATTACTAGTTGTTGCAACAGCATGTGAAAATGCTATGCCAAAAAGAACGTTAATCTCGCGATAAAAAATGTACGCCGTTAACATGGGTTTGCGTTAACGCGATTAATAACACGTTTAACTGACAGCACTAATATATATATATATATATATCATATGAGAATGCATTGACTATTATCATATAATGGCATACGTATCGTGATAATATCATATGGTGGGGCCTGTGGTGATTCCCATCCCTACTGCCAATTTTGTTTCCCAAAATGTGCCAATATGTTTTCATACAGAAGTTCACTGCACTAGCTATAAATGTAAGCTGTTTATGAAGCCGTATTTTGGTGACCATTGGGGATGGTGTGCTATGCAAGTGAAACATACTGGAACATAGTGACTTATGGATGGGGAGTTGGGAAGCAAATGATGAGGCAAGAGAGGTTTGAGTAGCGTGGGCATTTTGAAAACTGTTGTTTCTGCTGTAACATAGTATCATGTGTAACCATTGGAATTCATTGTAACTTCTGTAACTTAGACTACAGAGCTGTTTAAGGATGACACTGCCAACTTTCAAGCCTACAAGGAATATTTTATACTAAAAAAACAAGGGAAAGGTACAGCAAATTGATCTTTGAACAACATTGGTTAGTCTTTCTGTAGATGGTAAAAAGCTTCTTCAAAGCGCTGTTCAGACAGAGGTTGGATCTGTTACCAACTTTTTTGTATATTGCTGTGATTGACAATCCAACACGGATGCATTCCACAGCGAATGGCCAGATGTGCCCAGGTGTGAAAATAGGCGGATCTATGAGTGCCCTTTCTCGAGATTCTTTAATTTGACATGTCTTGTTTAGAAGGCATACTTTTGGTCTTTTTTGGTCACTTGGGGTATTTGATTGTGCTTATAAAAAGGTACAAATGTTCTTGTATAATATACTTCGCCAGCTTATTTAATAACCGTATTTTAATAGTTGTATTAAATGACTGTAGATTTAATTGTTTCCAAAACAGAAGTCCAAATACAGAGACTTTTTCCATTAGTTTGCGCATGTGGGTCATCTCATGATGCATCCATCAAACTGACATCAGCCAGGGGCCACATTCAAAAATGTCAGTCAAAAAAATTGGATCTAAGCAAAAGGTGAAATTGAGTGGAGCATTGTAGCCCTCAGAGCCGTCGGGGCCAGCGCCTCCTTTGAATTCAGTTAAAGCAGAGTCACATTTCAGCGTCTGGCTGCGCACGAGCCGCTGCCAATCATCCTCCAGTGGAGCAGAGTGAAGGAAAGGTGAATCTCCCCTGTGCTATATGCATATCAAACAGCGGTGCTTGTCACCATGCAGCAGCCAATGCCAATAAACAAACAGTGTGTGTGTGTGTGTGTGTGTGTGTGTGTGTGTGTGTGTGTGTGTGTGTGTGTGTGTATATATATATATATATGTGTGTGTGTGTGTGTGTCAGGTTGTAATGTGACTGTTGCTGTATTTGTGTTTATTTTATGTACGTTTTGTGGCATACTTGTGCAATATGATTTTCAATGTGTGTGTGTATGCATTTATGCTGTGTGGATATGATAGTGTGTGTGTATCATAATGTGCATTTTTTTGTGTTTTGAGCAACCTATATATACATTTATCATGTTTTGCATGTCATGTGAACTTAACAAGCATTTATAGCAGTCCAGAACGTGTGTGTGTAACCTGCTCTTACTCCCAACTCCTAAAATACTGACGCTTGGTCAGTGGCTCTTAGCGTCAGATGCCGACACAAAAATCACCCTTTGGTGTCTGTATGGGACGCACCATCCCGTTCTTGTGCCACATGTCAGTTAAACGCACATCCAGACCCAGACAGTCAAAAGAACAGAGTCCGCCAAGAGTCCCGAACTAAGCGCGTCTGAATATGAGGCTAAAGGGCTAGACGCTAAAGGAGACTTTTTGCGTCAATAACCAAAGGGCACCTGACCAAGAGTCGCTTTTTGACGCGCTGGGAGTAAGAATGTGCATTTGTTCTTTGAGTGTGTGCTTCCATGCAAGTTGTGTATGTTTGAAGTGCACCTGTATACAACAGTGATGACACTCATGTCAATGCCTGTCTTTGCACTTTCTGGCTGTGTGTTATGTGTGAAAGCTTAGTATGTGAGTGTACCTTTACGTTGATAAGCTCTGACAATAGGAGAGGATGCAGCAATGAGGAAACATCGATGTGTTAGGCTTTGGATGGCTCAGAGTGGCTTTACTGCATCCGCTTAGATATTTTCAGTGAAGAAGATGGACACACTATAGTCTTTTAACACGTATTCAAACAAGGAGACCGAACATAAAGCTAAAATACTAACAGGGGTTTAAAGAGTGGTGTCATTACATCATCTGGAGTCCAGTTTTTTTTTTTAGGAGAATGGCAAATATGTTTTAATAATGAGTCTTTGCCTGATCAGAAGAGTGAGAACACACCAGTACATTATAACATTTCATTTCAAATGATGTCTTTCTTGTAATGTCACGTCATAATCCACCTGTTGGTTTCTATTGGCCGCCGGGTTGTTGTGGGTGTGGCTTATCTGTGTCACAGGGCTAACAAGCGGAAGTGAAGCGGACATGTTGCGGTGGAACAGCTCAGTGAGAGACTGCTGAAGTGTTTTCTGACTTGTCGTGACGTTTGCCCACGGAGTTTGTGTTAATGTTATGTCCGCGTTTTGAACTGTCAGCTGAGTGTCAACGCTGTTCGACGCTGCACCGACTGACAGGGGGAGAGGAGCGGGCCGGCCAGCGTCGAAGCTGATTTCACGCCGAGCCAGGTAGGCCTCTAACCCTTACCTGCCCTCTGGCGGCTAATCGGTTAGCTTTTCCAGTTTTCAAATGCACGAGTAATACCAAGCTCTGTTACAATACTAGACGTAACGAGATTAATCAAGTTTCCCCAGGGTGGGTTATGCCGTGACATAATCTAAACTTTTAATGTTAGTAAGTTATGTAAGGTTTAGTTTATTTGGATGTGAAGTTGGGCCAAGTAGCTAATGCTTTTATCACAACAAGGTAGCAAATCATTACAGAGCAGAACAACTGAAGGGTGACGTGGAGGGTGGTGAATCCTGCCAAGCAGCAGCCAATTGGCAAACAAATGTTTAGATGTAAGCAACATTTCTTAACCGACATCACTTACACGCCAACAGTAACAATAAGTAATGAAGCTCAGCGCAAATTCTTTCAGAAAGACTTCTAACAGAATAACTTCAATCACCGCTCTCTCTTCCTGAAACTATTCAGCTGTTTAGAGGTGTTCATTTTCACTAAACCAACCAGAATTGGCCACGAAATTCACGATCCAAACACAGCATTACATCCCTGCTTTAAATCTGTTTCTCTCTCTGCTGCAGCCAGCTGTCATTTCAGGCAAAGTGTGCAACCCCCCTCCTCCCCTTCCACCTCCAGTCACCATCACCCTGGGTCTTCCTCCAGCAGAACGCTCCGTCGACTCCTTTGGTCTGGTCTTCGGGCTCCTTCGCCGCCGCCACCAGTGTCTAGACTCCATCGGGGGGATATGTCTTGGCTTCTCTACCCCTTTAAAAATGATTTCATAACAATGGAGTCTAATCTCCAAGGACTCTGTACAGTTCATAGTATGCATATGTACAATAAATCTTTGCATATCTGCAACAAAGTCTCTCCTGATTGAAGTCAATGTTTCTTCCAGAAATGTTCTGGAGGAAACTGACATTGAAATAGCATTTGGACCATCATGGAAGACTGGGAATCTCCAGAGAATCTAAACTAATAAAACTAAAAAAAGGTCCATATGTCCAAATGTTGAATTAGAACCAAGTAAGCCATTTTTCTCTTGCCAGTGTAGTATTGATCAACTGTAATGAACGATCAAGCTTCTTCAATAAAGTCCCAATCTGCTATATTACTTATATTATTATGAGATATGCTCATACGGCAGTATGAAGTGGTTACAAAAGCATAGATCATAAACATATTCAATAGACTTCAGTGTAGCAGATTAGAGTTTCAATGATATTGGTTGAAATAATACATAAAAGCATAAAATGAAACAATAGATTTTTTTTTTTACACCCGTCCATAAATGGTTACATCCATGGAAAATTCCCCTGATGTCTGATGTAGCTGGGTTCAGAAATTCAGTCTTGTCTTTGCTCAGAGCGTTTCATTTCTTGTTTCCATGCTTGTTACAGCAGTTGTTTCAAACCCTGCAGTGTTTTTCACCTTCAGCTCCGTCCATTTGGACTCATGACAACAAGCAGTCCCATTTGGATCCAGACCAAAACAATTAGGCCAAGAGTTTGACAGGGGTTCATCCTGAGTGACAGCCAGCTCCAACTGCATAATGCATTGTGCATAACCAATCTAACACCGCTAACTTTTCTTTCAAATACTGCAAAGTCAATTTGTAACGGTTCAAAGTTCTGTGAAATTAGAAGCAAAAATACACAACTGGGAACAACAGCATCTTTAGGCATCATTATACAGTATTTAAGTGCTTGGTAGGGTTGTAACGATGCATCGTGAATCGGTTAATAATCAATATAAATGGGGGCTCTGATTAGCTCACCTGGTAGAGCGTGCGCCCCATGTACAGAGGCTTAGTCCTAGCCACAGCGGGCGTGGGTTCGGTTCCAACCTGTGGTCCTTTGCTGGATGTCATTTCCCCCCTCTCTCTCCCCTTTCATGCCTAATCTGTCCTATCAAATAAGGCCTTGAAATGCCCCCCCAAAAATCTTTATAAATGTGTAAACATTACAAGCAGTTGAGATAAAAAAAAATTAATCGCTATGCAATTTTTAAACGGCCTAGGGCCTAATCTACTTTAGATTTCATTAGTTTGACTTCAGACTTCACTACGTGATTTTCTTCTATACAGTATTTATTTAGTTATTTGGATGTGGGATTTGTTAAAATGTAATCATGAATTTTTATTACAAGATTAAATACAATTTCAGTTGCACTTCTGATAAGAGGAGGATCTGTTTTGCACAGTTTATTTAAATAAAGGAATTTTGTCTGCAGCTCTTTCTGTTAAAAAGATGATCAGAAAATCGATCCTAAAAATGATGAATCTTATGAAATCGTAAGCTGATTGTACGGTTACATTCCTAGTGCTTGGCGTACTTATAAGACACTTTGCTCAGCAAGAGAGGAGCAGCAATGCTGACAGATGTGAACAGATGTTCCAACCTCAGTCCCAACTCGACCCACTGACCCCCACCGGCTCCAGAGGAGAACAAACCCGGGCAGATGAGACAGAGGGGTTGTGCTGTGTGTAAATCTGCATATTTGTGTATACATTATTTGATCCATTTAGGGAAGTGTTTGACTAAAGAAATACTGTAGATAGACGTTTCTAAATTGGACAAAAGCCAACAAATGAGTCAGAAACACCCACAGCAACATCACATGCAGACTCCGATGTAGTTTTAGAAGTTCATTCTGCCTTTCGGTTGATCTCGTTTTGGCAGTAATGGTTACGCTCATTCTAAGGTACTAGGTCAAAGTCAGTGGTGGAGGAAGTATTCAGATCCTTTACTTAAGTAAAAGTACTAATACCATACTGTGAAAATACTCTGACACAAGTAAAAGTCCTGCATTGAAAATGTTACTTAAGTAAAAGTATGTAAGTATTATCAGGAACGTATTAAAAGTAAAAGTACTCGGTGCAGTAACGTGTTTAATGGGCTAATCATTTCAGCTGGACTTGTAGGCCATTATGTTGTTGGGCAGTTTAATTCATAATAAAACATTTTATAAACTACATGTGTTTTGTGTGCAAAAATCTTAATTTGTAAAGTAACTAGTAACTTAAGCTGTCAGATTAATGTAGTGGAGTAAAAAGTACAATATTTCTCTCTGAAATGTAGCGGAGTAGAAGTAGAAAGGGGCATTAAAAAAGAAAAGACTATCTCAAATGTGTACTTAAAGTGCTCATATTATGCTCATTTTCAGGTTCATAATTGTATTTAGAGGTTGTACCAGCTCCTCTTTTCACCCTGTGTGTTGAGCTCTCTGTTTTAGCTACAGAGTGAGACATCTCACTTCTGTTCCATCTTTGTTGGGAGTCATGCATGTGCAGCAGCTAGGTAAGGACTACCAGCCAGTCAGAAGCAAAGTATGAGGGAGTGCCATGCTAGCAGCTAGGCGAGCATTATAACGTGTTGCAAAGTGACGCACGTTCGTCACAGAAGTAAAGGCTGGACTACAATAGAGCTGTTTGGAGCAGTTTGTGAATGGTAAGTCCTTTTGGGGGTGGACTTTGGGCTTTTTATACTTTGTAAACCTGTAACATGCAAAAAAATAAATATAACAAAATAAAGGAAAGGGAAAAGCCAAAAAGCATAATATGAGCACTTTAAGTACAGTACTTGAGTAAAGTACTTACATTCTGCCACTGGTCACAGTTTTACATCAATTACGTATTTTTCTAAACCAAACACAGAATTGCAGTAGCATTACTTTCAACACTTATTTTAACAGCAGTCCACTGAAGTCAGATTAGGGCTCACTCAAGGCATCAATATTTCCAATCCACCTGCGACAGGCCTCATTTGCCTCTCTCATAAAGAGCAGTAAATCAGTAAAAATAACAGTGGGTGCATGCCGATGGTTATGTACCCTCTAACAGGACAAACATTAGTCAGAAAACATTCTCTTTAGGTGACCAAAGGTCAAATTAAACGGAATGAAAGCAATACACTATATCCTGTAAAACTAAATGATAATTTTAAGGAAAGTGTCCAGTCCAGTGCTAATGATTTTATATGCTAATGGTTTTATCGCCCACCAACAGCGGCGCAGATGATGAAACATATGGAGCTGAGACAGTGGCCCAGAAGGGACAATTGACACTAAACACAATCTGCATACATGAACAGTTTCCTGGGAAAAGGCTGCAACCTAATCCTCCAGATTAATCATTTGTGTTATTTTTGCTTTAAGGGCAGTCCTGCAAAGCCGACACTTTGAATGGTGAAAAAAATGTTACTCCTACATATAAGCTTTGCATAAATCACTGTCCAAACATCACATATAATAATCCAAATTAAATTATGCCACGCAAAAAGTACGGAAGAGGATTAGGGCCACGTGTAAAAAAAATGTATTTCAGTTTCTAAGAATTCTGAGAAAAAGTCTGACTTTTGTTCTTAGAATTCTGACTTTAAAGTTAAATAGTAAGTTAAAGTCAGAATTCTCACTCCTGAGATAAAGTCAGATTTCTGACTTTATAATCAAAATTCTGACTTTTTATCTCAGAACTCTGAAACTCAGAACTCAAACACATTTTTCACACGTGGCCCTAATCATCTTCCGTACCTTAAACTGCTCATATTATGCTTTTTGGCTTTTCCCCTTTCCTTTATTGTGTTATATATCTTTTTGTGCACGTTATAGGTTTACAAAGTGAAAAAGCCCGAAGTCCACCCCAAAGGGACTTACCATCTCCAGCAGAAAACACTGTTCACAAACTGCTCCAAACAGCTCTATTGTAGTCCAGCCTTTACTTCCGTGACGAACGTGCGTCACTTTGTAATACATGTTATAATGCTCACCTTACCGCTAGCATGGCACTCCTTCCTGCTCTGCAACCGACAAGCTAGCAGTACTTACTGCGCATGTGCGACTCCCAACAAAGATGGAACAGAAGTGAGATGTCTCACTCTGTAGCTAAAACAGAGAGCTCAACACACAGGGTGAAAAGAGGAGCTGCAGCAACGTGCAGTACAACAAAAATATGGTGTTTTCTGAAAATTAAACCACATAAACCTATTCTGGTACAACCTCTAAATACAATTATGAACCTGATGATAAGCATAATATGAGCACTTTAATGTGGACCTCTTTAAAATAAACTGTATTGCTAGTGCTAAAGATGCTAAGATGGACTGTAATTGATAGTTGAAAAAAATAAAAACATTCATATGAAGTTCAAAATTGTTGCAAAACAAACAGTTCTTGTGTCACGATTTCCAAGTGCCATCATCTATTCTATGTCTCTTGATCATTCTCTCGCGTCCTCGTCCTGAGATGGAAGCCAATTTATTTATAAAGCACATTTAACAACTAGTTTCAAATCAAAGTGCCGTAATGAGAACAGACACTACCAGAACAGATAGTATCAAGTGATGACAACATGCAAGAACAAGAGCAGCGCATACTCTGGATAAAAGTGCAAAACCCTGACCTCACATTTCAAAGATGACAACAATGAGATAAAAAGGTTCCCTGTGAGAACGCATAGGCCTGTTTACTGATGACAGTTTGGGCAGATAGTGACAAACTGTCTGGGCTTCACATCGACTAAACTGTCCCCACTGACAGACAGGAAGAGCTTATGAGTTGTTCCAGTAAGAGATGACCAACATCAACAAGAACAGGAAAATAACACCTTCTCTTATAAAACAATTGTTGGCAGATGAAGTGAGCCACGTTTTCTAAAGGAAGGACTCCCACTGGATGATGAACTTATTTTTTCAGCTGAAATGGTGAGTGGGAGATTTTGAGTTACAACAAAGGGATTACTTATGAGCTCTATCTAACAGGGGCATTTTTACAACAGTGAAGGGTAACTAGTACAGTTTTTGTGGCCCATAACAATTCTGCAATATACTGTATATGTTGTATATGTATTAACTAGGGCTGTCAATCGATTTAAATATTTAATCGTGATTAATCGCATAGTTTTCCATAGTTAGCTCACGATTAAGTGCAAATTAATCGCACATTTTTTTAATCTGTTCTAGATGGCCTTGAAAAGGGATATTTTTAATGCACTTTTCAACATGGGAGCGGACACATATGCTGCTTGTAGAGTTGTCCAGGTGTCTCCGTCGAGCCACTGGCGAGGAGGGGGGGTGGGGGGGGTCTCTGCATCAGCTGTGTGCTTGGCCAGAAACTGGTGTTTGACACTGGACGTCCTCCAGTGGTAACTCAGTTCACATCGACAGTACACGGAAATAACTTTTAGTCGTGTGGAGATAACCATCTGGAAGGGCTCTGAAACTCAACTTGCCATTCCAAAGACCCTTTTCTTCATCCATTTCTGCTCAAGGACCTTTGTTTCTGCTAGACATCCACAATGTTAACTACCCAAGCCCGAGGCCCAAATCACAGAACCTGTGTGCGTTAATCGCGTGGCAAAAAAGATTAATGGTGTTGCGAAACTGGTTATTATTGCGTTAATTTTGATAGCCCCTAGTATTAGTCTATATCGACGACGATTCATTTAGGGGATGGCTCCAGTGCCGCTGAAAGATCTGCCGGATGTCCCTCATTTTTGGCCAGATGTCCGTCACCTTGGGCTTTCTTTGTGTTGTAGTTCTAAACTCCAGTGGATTTCTGAGGACTATGGTTAACTGCTCCTCAGATCTCTGCAGGGTAAATCCAGACAGCTAGCTAGACTATCTGTCCAATCTGAGTTTTCTGTCGCACGACTAAAACAACCTTTGAACGTACACATGTTCCACCAAAACAAGTTCCTTCCCGAGGCTATTTTGCAGAGGCACCATTGCTCCATCTGGCGCTTAGCACCGCCCAAGACGATTGTGATTGGTTTAAAGAAATGCCAATAAACCAGAGCACGTTTTTCTCCCATCCCAGAATGCTGTGGACTAGCCAGACCCTCCACTGCAGCTGTGTGGAGGAAGGTCTGGCAATGCAAAACCACCCTAGTATTAACCTAACATTTGGAAATCAGAAGGACAACAGGTGGTCACAATTTGAGCTGGGCTTCAAATTTTCAAAAATGGTGGTACCGACTGAAAATGAGTCAGTGACACAGACACTCAAAAAGTATGTAGTAGGTCACCAAAAGTACATCTACTTATTCTTCACTACTACTATCAGGTAGTTCCTGATCTTAATCACAATGCTGCCAATTTAAAGACAATTTTCAGATTATCTCATTTATTATTTAAAATTCTTGTGCAGCTGCTTGTGGTTAGACGACATTCAACAGTTGAGAACTTTGGCCTCTTTTGTGAAATGAAAACAAATGGTTATGTAGGAAAACACGTTTACATTTCTCAAACAAAGACATGAAAAATGTTTTGATGGGTTATCAATACGAAAGACACGTATTGCAACTGCATTGATATTTAGAAAAAAAAGAATAATAATACCTAGTCCTAATCACAATACAGTACAACATGCACTATAGAATGTGCCTCATACTGTATGTTGGCTCCTTAATGTACGATTCCATATACCACATCCTCATTATGTTTAGTATGTCCTTAATATGTAAATTTCATACGATGAAGTGTCATTCAATTTGGCTTCATCGTCCTCCGCTGTAGAATTCTTCACGTTTGTTGAGAAGAAGAATGATGTCGCCCATGTTGTTGAGTGTCTCAACATGTCATTTATTAGCTCAAGTGTGATCTCTGGACGTGCTTCGTTTGACCAAGACTTTAATCACAACAGTTGGGCTGAGCGCTTGTGGTTAAAGCGTTACGAAATTGCCCAGGCATGTGATTTGGAAGAGGACGGCAATAAAAATACGCATTAGCAAGAACAAAACAGCCCTATCAATGGTTCTTAATTAGCTGTGTGAGACCGAGCGTGTGTGTGTGTGTGTGTGTGTGTGTGTTTGAGAGACAGAGAGAGACCGAGCATGAAGGTTGCCTCTCTTCTGGCTATAACTTTTATGAGGGGTCATTCGTGTCACTTCTTTGTGTTAGCATCTATCTCACTTTCTCACACTTTCAGGCACACTGCTCCGTTTCCTCTTTTTTATAAACCCAGACATGCAATATATATGCTGCTCACTAGGGCTGTACAATTAATCAAATTTCAATCGCGATTACGATTTAGGCTCCTTACAATCTCAAAGAGTCATCGAGAAAAATTATAATTTTGCACATTACGTTTTGCAAGTAAACTCCTATTCTGTCTTGTGTTCTGAATGAAAAAAATTAAAAGTTCAAACGGGAAAAGTATGAAGGGAAATGTCACAGTTCAAAGTGTTTTCACTGTTGATTTTTCACGGTGTTTTCACGGTTTTACTATAAATTTGTGTTAAATAATTGTGATTTCAATGTTGACCAAAACAAATTTTTTTTCATAATCGAGCAGCCCCACTGCCCCCCAATTCAGTAACACACACACACACACACACACACAGGTACACATATAGAGACGGTAACACACATGCAGAGCTTCACTTTCACGTGAGTGCACATCAATACTTACTAGCAATTACAGACTGTGACATATAAATACACACGCACACACACGCACACCACCATTTTCTGCCTTGTCTGTGTATGAAAGGTTATCTTCAAAATGTGAGATATCCTGCAGCTGAACGGTGCCGCTCAGACTCTGACCAAATGATTTCTGACTTCAAAGTATAACTCTCAAAAGGATTCTTAACTAATGAAGTTTTCCCCTTTTTTATTTGTTACCCCTAATTCTCACTGATTATGTCAAGGGAAAGCTCTGTTTTGCGGACGCTTTCTTGTTTGTTTTTTTCCTGGCCCCATCTGGTTTTCCCATTTACACAGCAGCATTGACACCTGGGAGCTGACTGGTCCTGCCGCAGTCTTCTCCTGTGAGCCACTGATCGGCTCCACTGGAGCATTTGGACTGTTACATAAAGCACCGCACATGGGAGTTTTAGTTCTGCAAATGGGTTCTTAGAGGCAGGACTGCAGAGCAGAGTATATTCTGATATTCTAAGATTGACTTGGTTGGAGCCAAACTGTTTTTCACAGTCGTATGTTGGTGCAGGTAGATGGGAAACCCTGCTACACAGGCCACTTCCATGGTTTCCAGCTCGGCCTCATTCTAACTACTATAACTTGACCTCTCTTGTCAAGTAAAAGCACGTTTTCCCCTTCATTTTCTGGTGAGCCGTAGCTGAGGAGAATGGCTTTTCAGGTGACGAATAGGCCTTTCTCACAGAGGACATTTTGACTCATTTATTCCAATACCAGGGCATTGTACTGACCAACGCATTCTCATCAATGGCTTTGAATGATATCGGACGCAATTACAGCGAGCGCCGACAGGTCGTCGCATGACCGGCTGACACTTGCTGTAATTTCAACATGATAGTTAAGCAAATTACAGTTAAATTTAGCCATACTGGCAAGGTTACTGTGGGCCGGATACAGAGCACCGTGAATGTTGCAGGGCGACAGTTAAAGGAACACACCGACTTATTGTGACTTTAGCTTATTCACCGTATCCCCCAGAGTTAGGTAAGTCCATACATACCCTTCTCATCTCCGTGCGTGTTGTAACTCTGTCTGACGCACCCACCGCTAGCCTGGTTAGCACAGATCCTGGAGGTAACCGGTTCCAACTAGCCTACTGCTCCCAAGAATAGGTGACAAAATAACGCCAACATTTTCCTATTTACATGTTGTGATTTGTATAGTCACAGCGTGTACAAATAACAATGTCAAACCGGGAACTATATTCTCAGAAAGACAAAGCAGCTGCTACTTCTGCTACTTGGGCGGTGTGATTTGCTGGGCTTCTCGGTTGCTGCAGGCAAATCACTCCACTTATCTAACTCTGGGGGATACGGTGAATAAGTTCCTTTAAGTTTACGCACCAAATAAACTCGCTCTCACTCCCAACTCATCGAATCCTGATGCTTGGTCAGTGGTTCTCAGCGTCAGATAGGACGCAAAAATCACCCTTTAGGGGCGCCTGGATAGCTCACCTGGTAGAGTGTGTGTCCCATGTACGAACCTCAGTCCTCGTCGCAGCAGCAGCCACGGGTTCAACTCTGACCTGCGGCCCTTTGCTGCATGTCATTCCCTCTCTCTCTCTACCATTTTACATCTTCACCTGTCCTATATAATAAAGGCCTAAAATGCCCAAATCTTTAAAAAGAATAAAAATCACCCTTTTGCTGTATGGAACGCACTGGGTAGAGCAGCAGCTTGACCACGGCGCTGTAAGATGACGTAGTATGAAGAGCGACAACAGTAGCGAGTAGTATGAAAGACCGAAAATCCGCGTGGGGAGGTTGGTTGGGGTGGTGGATGGGTCAAACAACACAGAACTTTCACCCAGGAGACCGGGGTTCATGTGCCCGTTCTTCTCTCATGTGTCAATGAAACGTACATTTTGTACCCCACCCACCATCTTTTCCTAAAGCTAACTGTCCCATTCTCGTGCCGCATGTCAGTTAAACGTACGTCCAGACCCAGAGCGTCAAAAAGTGACGCCAAGAGTCCCGACTAAGCGCGTCTATATATGACGCTAAAGGAGACTTTTTGCGTCAGTAACAAACCCCAAAGGCACCTGACCAAGGGTCGCTTTATGACGTGCTGGGAGTGAGAATGTGTTGACCAAATCGGCTAGTTAACATTAGAAAAAGAGACTGTGGTTTAAACACCATTCCCTGTAAGTAGTACTCACGGGAGACAAACGCACATTTCCGTTTTTGCCTCGTAAGCAATGCACTCCTGTTGCATTGTGGGGTCGGCGTTTCATTAACTTCATTTCCATTCCTCTCCATACATCTGATCCACGGTTTTATCTCTCCACCTTCAGTCCTCACTTTAGGTTTCCTGTGTCTGCGTCCTCCTCTTGATCCGCCTCTCTGTCTCTGCCTCTCTCTTTTTCCCTTGTTCATTTCTGCAAGCCAAGCCCGATTTATTCCTAAGTGCTTTTATCAAACAGGTTTGTCAGACAGTGCATTACGGAGATCAGGGAACAAGAAATACAGATAACAAGCAAAAGATAAAAGCAAGAAAGTAGAGGCACGTCAGAAAAAACAAGAAAAGGGTGGTAAGATCCTCCTCTATATGTGTGTGTGTTTGTGTGTGTGTTCTCTTTCCCTGTACAAGTCTTTCTCTTCATCATCCTCGTGGAAGCTGATAATGGCATGGGTAATGTAAAACCTGTCAGAATGTAATAAAATGTCTCCCTAAAGTGTTGAAGATGTAGCTGCAATCATCTGTTGTTTGCCACTCTTAGCGGCTCAGAACAGCCGCAGATTTCCTGTAATAATTTAAGTGTAATAAAATGTCACAATAGCTGAATGTATGACAAGATGAAGACACAATGTTGCTATTCGTATAGCCTTACCACAACTGAACCAAAACAAATAAAATAAAAGTACATTTTGGCCTGAGGGTGGCGCCAGCAGATGATCATGTTGGGTGGGGTTGTTTTATGATCATGCACAACAAAACGTGCAAGAAATAAATCCCCCTTCCAATACCATGATTATGGCCAGCCACTTGTTTATGCACTTCAATATCCAATAGAAAATAATCTCAAAATGAAATATCAAGCCAGAGAGCGGAGTTCACTTTGCGGTGAAAACAAAAGACTTTCACTCAGGAAACGCTCGTTCGTTCCTCTGGAGTGTTTTAATCCAAACCACGATCTTTTTCCTAAACTTAACGAGTCGTTTTGGTACTGTCGACGCCCCCCATGACGCTCACTTTTTCTGGCTAAACTCAAATTCCACGGCATCTATGTATATAAGAAACATTGTGATGTTGGATTTTCTCGATACCGCACCAGCTCTAACGGGAAGTCTCCCGGCTGGTCAAAAGAAAGAAGTATCTAATGCGCATGCTCTCAACCGGCCGGACCAGAGAAGGGCTCTAATGTGCACGCTCAATGGGCCCAAAAGTGCTGAAACCCCGGGAAGCCTGTGCCTTTGTCAGCGTATGCATCCTAGAGCAGGGGACATCGACTCCATTTTTCTAAGGGCCAGAATTTTTCCAAGCAGACGCTCCGGGGGCCAGACGTTCAAATAAAGAAAATAAAATGTATTCATACCTAATACACCTGTTCTTGTTTGATATTTTCACTTTCTAACTGAATTAATGCTATTTTTTTTTTTTTTTACATGTATTAGTGTGAGCAAACTCCTAAAAAACATGGAAACTCCATAAGGATAACTGGCTCTATAACTAGAAAATGATCTCCGACTAGGAGGCAGTTCACTGAGGAGTGATGGTTAAAGTCTCTGGTTATGGAAACGAAGTTGTAGTATGCAGTGTCCTGATTGGTGGAAAACGCTTGCAGGAAGAAAGGCCTGTGGTCAGGTAAAAATGTCACTGTCAAAGAGCCTGAAGCGAAAGTTGTAGAAAACCCAAGCTTTAATGAAGAATGGACCGATAAGCAGGCCACGCATTTGTCCTGTATGCCTCATTTGCAATGAAACAATGCTGTTGCAAATTAATACAACCGGCATCATCATCATCATCAAGAATGAAGTGAATGAATGAATATTAAGTAGCCACATGCATCTATTTTGGTCTTATACTACATCCATAGATTCACTGCTCCAGCGGAGAGGATGGTTCATTTAGCCAGCACTTAAGCTTACAAGAGTTTGTCCAAAGTTCAAGATTGGTGGCAATCTACAACAAACAGACTACAAACCGACAGCTTTCACTTTAGTTTGTAAAAATTCACTATTTGCAGAGTAGAGCTGTGTTTGTGTAAAACAGCACCTTGGACAAGAGATTGAAATATCGCTCCCTACGTGTTTATGCCTGTAGAACAGGTAGGTGGGTATTGATAAGTATTGACTTTTTACCAGTATTGGGAGTAACGCTCGACAAAGTAACGCGTTACTGTAATGTTACTACTTTTACCGGTAACGAGCATGTAACTAAATATTTTTTTAATCAAGTAACGCAATTACCATTACTGAAATTTAAATGAATTTGTTACTAGCGTTGCAGACAAGAAGACAGATAGGCCTACTTTAGCTGCTTCTGATCTAACGTCGCAGGACCTTATGGTGGCGCAATGGTACACCAATCGAACAATGAGCATTAAACCACATTATGGCCGACAGTGCGGATAGAATGAGCTTTCTCTCCTGGAAGTATGGACATTGTAAAATGATAACGAAGGAGGGAGTTTATCATTTAGTCTTCTTTACTCTGAACTCCCGATGAAAGTAACAAGTGAGCAGTGACACACACGTTTTGGGTGCTACCGTATATATATATATCATATATATATATATATATATGCATATGCAGGCACATTTTAACTACCGTATGTATCACGGTATATGTGCAGGCGCATTCTAACTACCGTATTTGACAGACATGCAAACAACCAAAGCTAGATTTTACACGGACTGCAGTGCAGCCGATAAGCCAGGCATAGCTGAATAAATTGATTGCTAGGTATACTGTAGGCCAATCACTTTTATTTCATTGGGCCTAATGTGGTAAAAAATAATAATATATCACTGTTAAATGTCTGAGACAGTTATTTCATTTCAAGTATTAAAAGGGACTTCTGTACTACTGCTTGATTTGAAGGCCTGTTGCCCTGTTGATTGCAATGAATGAGTCTAAAAAGTGTGTATTGTGTTTGACTGTTCATATTTACATTTAAAAAGCAGACTTAAAAGTAAGTTAAAAGTTACTTTCCCTAGTAAAGAATTACTTTTGATATACAGTAATTGGTAAAGTAATTCAATTACTTTCAAAAGAACTAGTAACTGTAACTAATTACTAATTTTTAGTAACTTGCCCAGCACTGCTTTTTACTCACAAAGGTTTTATTTTAGCCTACTTATAACGAGCGTAGCGTTTATAATCCTCTGTATCATTCCAAGTTAGGTAGCCTACATGTAGCCTGGTCCTACCAGACTGGTACATTTCATTTGTACAGAGAGTCTGGCCTCTCTCCATTGACAAGTGTTAACTTCCTTGAAGGTAGGTACTTTGTTGAAGTTTAAAACTATTGGATCTGCCCAGAGCCACTCTGGATCTGCCATAACCAATCGCTAACGGTTGGTCGTGACGTATGTCATGCGCATGTGCAACAAGAGGGGAGACCGTCAAGGCTATTAGCATTAGCACCGCTACCGTTAGCCTTAGCAAACTCCTTCACCACTAACAGAGCGAGCTGGAAAATCAAACTTTTCCCGAACCATGTGGGCCACTCCCTCGGTTCGCTGATTGGACCGCCAAAAACTTGGGTCGAGAAAACCCAAGACTATACCGCGAACCCAGACTGAGTACTGAAGGGAAATGAAAATTGAGCGTAAGTACGTAGGAGGGCGGAGCCAGGCTAGCCTACATGTGCTACGTGTTGTAAAGCACACACCTCGGCTCTGCTGTGTGTGTGGACATCGACATCGCTGTTCAGAATCCTGTCTGTCTATCTTCCAAAATGCAACGCTTGTATCCAGATGAATTGTGCTTGAAGCTGCATGGCATTTTGTCTGGTTTACCTGGGTGTTGTCCAGTTAAGTGTGAGTGTAGCAGCGTGAGCGTAGCAGGGATCAGTGAGGAGGGAGTCCCATTTAAAAGGACCGCCTTGATGTGAGAATGGCTGCGATTGGTGTGTGTCTGATAGGAATGATAATTCAATTAGCAGGCGTATGACTTCCGTGCCCTGCGTGAACTAACGCTAAGTTTCATTTCATGTCAAGTAGTTACCAATGACTTGTTAATGCTAGAGCCCGACCGATATATCGGCGGGCCAATATTATTGGCCGATATTAGGCATTTTCCAAACTATCGGTATCGGCCGATAAATGAATATTTAAAAAATAAAATGAAAACGGACGAAACACCCTTCAACCATGTTATGAGTGTTGCCGTTGCATAGTTTGTCCACCAGAGGGCGCTCTACAACGCCCCTGTTGGCAACACTCGTGTTTAACCCTTTAAGTTTCATATCTTAAGTTTGTATTTTTATACATTTTATTGATCAGAACTTTAATATATTTTGATGCTCCTCTGTTCTGGGCCCTCTCTGAGACTAACCCTGATGTCTGAGTTGATTTACCCTGAGATGGGAAACTGATTTGAGTTGGTTCAATCAACTCAGAGTACATGCACCACCACAATAAAAAGGCAGTATGAATGGAGCCATGATACTACAATTCACCATGGCAACAACGACAAACAAACGGGTCGGCGGAAATACTCATGCGCACGTACAGCGAGTTAAGAAAACAACCCAGCGGCTGCTGCAAAAGAGAGAGAATTTGTGTGGGAGAAAATTTCTGCTAGAGTAAATATTCCAATATGGTGTATCATATTTAATCAAGTATAATATTACTGGTGAAATGGTATTGAACCTATAATCTATTTCATTTAGGTGCAATACTGCGTCCTAGGCCTACTAATCCTTCTGCAGCAACATCATTAACAGAATTATAATTCATATTCTTTTATTTCAAAGGGTTTACATCATTCACCTGCAATCCTGTGGAACATCTTTTTAACGTCTCTCACTGGTTTGTGTCCAGGGAACACTACAAAACATTTAAAACACGTTTCAGAGCGAGTCACACTCTTCTGACCGCGCTTTGCTACAGTGGCTTTACTAAAATGCTCCGCATCACCAATGTTGTAAAGAAAACTGCCATTTTCAAAAAATAATTAATTTAATGCAAAGAATCTGCTGGGATATAAAACATGCCCAAGACGGGTGACGTTAGTGATCCGTTTATGTGGCCTATAGGCTGCATAACAGACGATACCGCTCAAATAGGAAGTTATCTGAAAATTAAAACGTCGGGGCTTCAATATCATCTCCCGACATATAACACCCTGCGAAGTAAAGCAGCTTCTTCATCAACGGGATCAACGACAAGGAAATGCCAAAAACCAACACAATTTTTTTATTCATGCAGATAACAAACTGTGCCTGATACAGACTGAATGAATGAATGAGGAAATGAGAGAGCGCTGTATCAGAGGGAGGAGACTGAGAGAAACTGGAGGTTTCTTGAAGAAAACCTGCTCCCGACCAGGTTAGGTTCACAGACTCAGTTACCATAGTAACTGACTCTGAGGTTAAGTTACCTCTCTTTCTGAAACAGAAAACCCAGAGTTTCCCTCATCTCAGGGTTAACAAACTCAGAGTTTTCACTAAACCTGCTTTCTGAAACGGGGCCCTGTTGTGACGATAAAACAAAAAACTAAGTATATTTTTAAACAGCATTATATTATTTTAGTGAGGACTCATAAATAACTACAAATAACTAATGTTAGGGAAATCTGTTTGTGTTTTGTTACGCGTTTCTCGATGTTTTAAAAAATATATATATAGGCCGATATATCGGAATATTCAATTTATCTCCTCTTATACTGTTTTATCTTTTCTAGTGCTATCTCAGTGCTATAGCTTGTGTGTGTGTGTGTGTGTGTGTGTGTGTGTGTCATATATCTACTGTCACAGTACAGTGGTATTCCTTTGCTTTCCATGCTCTCTCCACTCTCTCCGTTTCTCTCTCCCGGCCGTTTCAGTATCTGTCACGGCGTTGTTTGGCAATGTCATCACAGATTAAAATATAGAGGCAACCATGAGTGTGTGGGCCTGAGTATGTGTGAGTGTCTGTGCATGTGGATCTAAATGTGTGTGTGTGTGTGTGTTTTTACAAATGCAAGTCATCTGTATGCATCCCTGTGTGTGTCTGAATCTATATGTGTTTATGTCTGCGTTTGTGAGTGTAATTACGTGCGTGTGTGTGTGTGTGTGTGTGTGTGTGTTCCCTGCAGCTGTGTACTCATGCATGGCTGCCACTGGAATCAGCCTGCTGCTGCTGCTGTTGAGGGCTGCTGTCCACTGCTATTCAGGACAAACACAAATAAACACACACACACACACACAATCTCGAACATTCTTTTTTCTTTCCAAGCACGATAACATGTCCCCAATTTGTACTTTCATTCTGAAACCTCTAACACCTTTCCTCTCTTCTTTTAAGGCTACGTTTGATGTTTCTATAAAAAAAAAAACTATTTCAAACAAAGCACATTTCTCATAAATCCCCTTTTTTTGCCAGGGGAAAGTGGATACCTGTCTGATCTGCTGAAAAATCACTTTTGTCACGTTTGTTTCTACACATTCGGACAAAGTAACCTGACATGATGTTGAAACTATCCATGGAAGAGCTTTGTGATGCAGAACATCAGTAAGACGTTCTGCCAACGCCTACTTGGTAGCTCACATTGCAAAACGCAGAGCAGAGGCTGTCAGTTATAAGCCTTGATTGTAGTATGGAACGGGCACGGACAGCTGTAGCTTGTAGTGGAGTGGCGCGCTGTCACAAAAAAATGGCGGTACGCAAAGGTCTGCACAGAGCCTACGCGAACCCTGGCAGACCCTGGTGCACGCTGGCAGTCATATTTTGGTTTTAGTAAGTCTTAAAGATTTGGAGGAAACAGCTGAGACGTTAACTTCAAAGAACTGCGACTCTACCCTAACTAAAAGGAAAAGTTAGCTACGGGAATGTATTCAGATAGCCAAGACGGACCTGTGAGTGTTAACCTGTCATAACTAACATGATCTAAGAAAAGAAATCCAATATGAACAGCAAATAGCTAAAGTTCCTTTAAACCAAAAAGCAACAGAACAAACAGTGTAAGCAATGTCCAAAAAGTGCACCCTGTGTGCACATGATGCAACATGGCGTTATGACAAAGATCACAGCAGCCTGATGACATCAGGTGTAAGTGTGTGTGTGTGTGTGTGTGTGTGTATAGACGTGAGTACACTGAAAATAATGCATTTGGTTATATCTTTTTCATGTGGTCAGTGTATGTGTACATCTATGCAGCAAGTGCTTGTGTCTGTCTAAACGTTGACTACAACTACTACAAAAGTGTAACCGTAACCTTAAACAGAACTGTCGCGCGATAAAAAACTGCCATCGCAGTCGCGTGTTATGGTCACATGTTCAAAATGGCCACACTGTAAAAAAAATCCTGTTGTTTTTAACGGTAAAAACCTGGCAGCTGTGGTTGCCAGAATAATTTTGTAAAAAATACAGTAGAAATGTAAATATGTTTACAGAACAACTTGTACATTTTACAGTTTAAAACAATTAGTTACAAAAAAAAAAAAACATTTTAAATCTGTACATCCAACAGCTCTTTTCTGCTGAATTAGCACAATCATGCTGCTACTGAACAAACATTTTCAGTAGGATTTACATGCAGTTGCTGCTTAATTTACATTAAATCCCATTACATTTAAATGAATAAATACCCTACAATAACATTCTTTAGCTGTAAAATGTACAAGTTCTGTGAAGTTATTTACAACTGTATTGTTTTTTTTATTATTATTATCCTGGAAACCACAGCTGCCAGGTTTTTTTTTCCGTAAAATCAATCCATTTGACTGAATTTTCTTGCAAATTTTACTCAAAATCTAGTGTATAATGTAGTGTTTTTGCGTGAAAGCAACATCTAAGAACTGTAATTGAATTTTCTATTATAATTAAAAAGGCATAAAATCATGTTCTATGACTCCATTACAGGTAGAATGAACACTTTATCTGAGAGGATTCATTAAATCAGCAGTGCTTTCTTATAGACGTTTGCCTTTTACTAGAAATGTAACGTGTACACAGATTAAACATAAAACACTGTTTTAAAAACAAAGCTAGATATACCTTACCAATTGAAATATATATAAAAAAAAAATACAATAACTTGCCTTTCCAATAATTTATTGGCCTCAGAGCAAATATCAAAAACCTTAATTTCTCAACATATTTGTAATACAGTATGTAATTTATAAACAGAATAGAGAGTTTGCGACAGATTAGCGACCATCTTACTAGAACTAAAAGAGTAAAGATGGACTTCACTCCTTTTTTATGAATATATAAAAAGGAATGGGGAAATACAACAGCAATGACATTATTGCAGTGTAACAATTGCATACAAACACTTTTGTGTGAACGTTTCACTTGATAAAGCGTGAAGAGCTGGGCAGATAATGAGCTGAAACAAATAGTGTGTGTGTTAAATAGTGGCTGATGCACATCATCACATGCCACAAGTCTTACTGTAATTAGTCCACGTTCAAACATCGCGCCATATCAGAAAGTTCCTGAATCAAGTTAAGGACTCAAGTGAAGATGTGATGCTAGAGGAAATACAAGAGCAATAAAACTGACAATTGCATACAAACTATTTTGTGTGAAACTTTGACTTGCCTCTTAAGCATGAAGAACTGGGTAAATGAGCTGAACTTGTGACTGATGCGCAACCTCACATGCCACAAGTCTCTTAGTTTAGTCCATATTCAGGCGTCACGCCACTCATGATCTGAGAGTTCCTGAATCAAGGGAAGGACTCTCGGGTTCACGTGAAGACGGGATGTCTGCGTCTTTTCCACTTTAGTGCCCTTTTCTGGGTTGATGCAGAAAAAACACCTTGGGAAATAGAAGAAATAAAAATGTCAGCATCAACAAAATAGTTTAATTATAATGAATCAATTGCTTAGATTACTTTCTTTTTATTCAGGCTATAATGTTGGATAAAGCCAATCCAAAAAGACCCACCTCTGCAGAAACTGCAGGGCTGAAGCCAGCTCTGATGGATAATGGATGTTGAAGCAATAATAGCTCCCAAACATCAGGCACAGGGCAGAAATGAAGGAGGGGATGTTGTTGTGCACAATGTTTCGATCCACACTCAGCATGAACCGTCTCGAAGAATAGCAGGATCGTTCCTAGAAAGAAAAGGAAAAAAAAAACAAAAAACAAGATTTGTCTTAAACTTTTCACAAAACAAGCATATACTTTTTTTAATTTCCAAGCTAAAGTGAGACTGCTTGCCATCAGAACAAAAATTCCTTAATGTACAGGCTTAGGGGAAAGAAATATAACCGTACAGGAGTACCAGCATAGAAGTTAAGCAATGTACTGCTGTGGATGGGGAAAGCAAAAAATAAAAATCAGTTTTAGTGTTTGCGCTATTTGAATATTTTCACCACTTTACCTCACTGTCAGTCGTTTCTAACAGGAAACAGAAGCATGCCTATCTGATTAAATTGGCTTTGGAAAGATTAAACACTTCAGTTTACCGTCAAAACACCGTCTGACAATGAGGTAAAAGCTGTGAATATTTACACATGATACAGGCCTACAGTGGGGCTCGAAAGTTTGGGCACCCCAGGTAAAAATTTTTATTAATGTGCATAAAGAAGCCAAGAAAAGATGGAAAAAATCTCCAAAAAGGCATTAAATGACAGATTAGACATTCTTATAATATGTCAAAAAAAGTTCAAGAGGCGTAAACTGAAGGTTTTGCCATGGCCTTCACAGTCTCCTGACCTCAACATAATTGAAAATCTGTGGATAGACAGAGACACAGTGTGTGACAGACAGCCCAGAAATCTCAAAGAACTGGAAGACTTTTCTAAGGAAGAATGGGCGAAGATACCTCAAACAAGAATTGAAAGACTCTTGCCTGGCTACAAAAAGCGTTTCCAAGCTGAGATACTTGCCGAAGGGGGCAGTACAAGGTATTAACTCTGCAGGGTGCCCAAACTTTTGCAGACGCCATTTTTTGTTTTCTGTTATTTTGAAAGTGTAAATGATGGAAATAAATTCTAACTTTTTTTGACATATTATAATAATGTCTAATCTGTCATTTGTCATCAATTTTCCATCTTCTCTTGGCTTCTTTATGCACATTAATACAAATTTTTACCTGGGGTGCCCACACTTTCGAGCCCCACTGTATAACACAGTTTGTTGTTGCACCCATCCACAACACTGCATTGCTTAGCTTCAGTGCTGATACTCCTGTCTACTTCTCTGAATTTTGGGTGTGCTGACCGCCCTCTACTGTAGGTAACTACACTCATATATTCCCAGTTCAACAATAACTTAAACAAAAAAGCACTGTACAACATGAATGTTTCAAAAAAGACTGAAAGAAAGGGAAGAATGAACGCAAGCAATTCATTTTTACCTACCACAAACAACAATGGTTGGAGTCAAGAGAACTTGGTCCATCTGTACTTCCCCAGCCAGGCAAGTGTCCTCCACATAGCAGAACATCACGTCTTCCTTCTCATCAAAGTAAGACACCAGAAGCGGCACCATCTCTTTGACGTCTTCAGAGTAACCAACCAGCTCTCCCCTCATCACTTTAAACTTTGTTACAACCTGTAGGAACTTTTTGTTCTTGTTCACACAAACAGTATTCATGTAGTTCAGGAGCCGTTTCCCCTTTAGATCCACATTCCGTGTGAAGGTTTCTTTAAGCTCAACTCCGGTGAGTTCCTTAAAGTGGACTTCCATGCCAAGTTCATCAAACCAAAAGGGCCACTCTTCAAGGAGGTATTTTATATTCTTTCCCTGGTTGACTTGTTTTACGCTGTGTGTAGAAAGTCAACTTCAGACGTTTGACCTCCTCTGGATTTGCATCACTTTTCTGAGACATCCTCTTCAGTCGTCTCCTGCTGGCTCTCGAGGGTCTCTCCATGGGGCAGGAATTTCAAATCCCACTTAATGCACCCATAGGTGTCCTGGATTGTTGCTCTTTGCTCTGGAGGGACTTCTTCGGTGTCAGACTCATCAGAGCGATGCTTCCGTTTTCTTATTTTTGGGGTTGTACATCGCTTTACATTCTCTATTCTATTTTGCAATTGCTTGACTAAAGAATGATAGCCAGGCCCAATCACATCTCCCTCTATAACATCCTGCAGAGATTGTGGATATTTTGCCACCATCTTTTTGGCAACATCAGTAGAGTTTCTTTTACTAATGCAAGAATTCTTCTGAAACATCTCACGGACCATCTCCCTTCTCATTCGTGGAGTTGGTAGTTTTCCTCTCTCCAATGACTGCATCAATTCCTCTGGGAACTTCTCCCACAGGATCATAAAGGTGCCCACCCAGTCTATATCAGGGCTTTGGCAGCTGTTAGAAGAGGTTGAGGATGAGCTTCTAAAAGAGACTGCAAGGTTGAGAAGGTCCTGGAGAGGCACAGGCAGACGAGCTGCTGGTTTCAGTCTGGCCTACAAAAACACACACAAAAATAGGAACACAATGTGAATGTTTATATTTTTCAGATTGATCATCATACTACTTTTGGCCAAAGGTTGCATCTTGTGTTCTAATACTTACATCGCAGCTTCCAAGCAGCAAGGACTTTTCTGGCTTGAATTGGCCTCAGTGCTGACAGCAAATCCGCTTCCTCAATAAACTGAAAATCATCGTACGTCTCCACCCCTAGGTTTTGTAATGTCTCTTCAAGAATATCTTTCGACACTTCTGGAAGGTCAGGCAAGACCTCAGTGATGGCGGTGCGTAGAAACCCTTGCTCGCAGTCAGTCATTTCTAGAATCAAGGAACAATGGCAGTTTTCAAAAATACTAATGAAAGAGAAAAGGCAAATAGACATTATGTAAAGTAACACTACATATACGTACCTCTACCTTGAGTATATAATATGATTGAGGATTTATTCTTATTTCTGTATTGCTTACTGGTTTGGGTAAGTGATTCTGGAGAAATTGAACAGATATAGGAGATATAAGGAGATATTAATTGAAAGTGTTTAGGAATATAATTGCATTACCTAGAATAAGTGACCTCAACTTTAAAAAAAAAAAAAAAAGGGAAAAACTGCAGTCACTTTCATACTTTTCAGATCGCATTTTTATAATTTTTACATGCATATATATGTACTTTGTTTGGTTTCTCCACACAGTGGCTGAGATGATGTTTATTTGGACAACACACTGTTTCAGCGGAATGACTTGGTGCCTGTTAAGAATGTATGATTGCAACGGATGAAAATCTACCAAGTCGTTAATGGTAAGGCATTGCAACCTTGTATTCTGTTTTGTCACAGAGTACAGATGGTTTTCAGAATGATAGTCAGTTTTATGTATATCCATCACAAAATACACTGCTGCATCATTGTGAATTAAAACAATGAGAAGTTCTCCCAACTCCATGGACTCGTCATTTTTTGACACAAGAAAATGCCCTTTATATGCTGTACCTTTATACTGTGGAAACACTAGTATTGCTTTCTGAAAAGCCAAACTCTCTCACTGAGTGTTTAATTGCGTCACTGTAAAGGCTGGGGTAAGAGGTGCAACTATCTTTGACTTGCAGAAGCTGACTGCATCCTGGCCCAGCTGAAAGATATGCATTTGATGTCTTTCAGACAAAGTAAGGCAGATGATTTTAAAGTTTTTCAAATGCCGGGCACATCTCTTAAAGTAGCAGTGTTTACTTTCAAAACGTATCGTCCACACTCTGATCAAGGGGCCGAATTTCATGATTAGTCCTGGATAGTGACGCATGAAATGGTGTTTTGGTTTTAGAGGAATCTCAGGAAATTTGAAACACTTTCTTGATTCCAAATATTCTTGGATTAAAATATCAAGATAGGTTACCTGTGACAGTGAAATCCTTTGTGCACAAATCAAATCAACAATATCTTTAAGCTGGAGTGTTAACTGCCATACATCATCCTCTGGATTTTTGTACTTTGTCACCAATTAATACAGGTAGCAACCTTAACAAATTCCAGTTTTGAATGGCTTGACCTGAAAGCTTGGACCCCTCTGGATTGACAGCACATAGCTTTGTGAGAGCATCAGATCCTTTGTATTTGAACTGCTTGATGCGCCAGTTCAAAAGTGAATATGTAAACCATTTATTTTTCTTAATGAAATACTTTAAGTATAGGGCAACATCATACGATAGGACACCCTCAAATATGTCATAGCCTAAACAAGGTGGGAGACCAGGCTGGCAAAGATTTCACTGCATTGAAAACAGAGTTTACCTTTATGACTTTGTTGTGCTGACTGTCTGCAGCTTGTAGATCACCAACAGCAGAATCGTAACTGTCAGGGGAGCGCTGTGGACCACAGACATTTGGATTATCACCATGAAACTCATTTAGCGTGATGAGAACGACTGAAGTTTTCAGTAAATCCACCAATATTGTGCGAACCCAAGTTATCACCAGCAATGCAGTACAGAGCCCCTTTGACAGTTTTACCAGCTACAGTTACCCCATTTTCCTCTAAATCTTTTAAATCCAACAACAAGTCTGAGAAAACCTTAGCACTTCCAAACTGTTTTAGGTCATTCTCTCCACACAATAGGACAAGGGACATGGGATCTGTGTTGGACCGCACATGAGCAGGTAGATTAGCCACAAAAAGATATACTGCAACAACTTTGTGTTTCTTCTTGGCAGAGCCAAGTGGATTTACCATTTCAAAAGCATCCTGGTAAAGGATAAGCTTCAGGCATCCTGGATTTTCAATGAAGAACTGGCTGGACTTAAAGTTTTTTCCATCACTTATATCACCAAACTCATCTGTGTTAGAGTCTGTTTCACAGGACTGTTGTGACACTGAATTCTTCCATAATTCAGAATCAAATAAGTTATTTACAGTTTGTTTCACGGGAATGTAGTAAGCAAACCTTTCTGTCATATTTTCATCATTTCCTAATGTTACTTTTTTAGGCTCTATGTATTTGAACATTTTTTTGAACGTCTCAGCTCTTGAATATGTTGTTCTCAGTGGTCCCTTATGACAGGAAGAGAACAGATCTGAATCCTTCACACAATCATAGATTTTAGCACTAGCATCATCTGTTAGACACATATCTTTTAAAAGTGAACGCAGTTTACTCAAAGTGTAATCATGTCCCAACTCATGCACATTGTCTGTATTGTTGAAGCTGGGAGAAGGAGCTGCCCTTGCATTTTCAGGTAGAATAAACATATATTCCTAAGAAAGTTATCACTGAAATTCTGTGGTAATTCAGTGCTTTTATTTGTTGTTGTATCAGTTGAGCACTGGCCAGCATCTTCACATGCAGGAACAGAAGAATCAGACTGAGAAGTAGTTTCCCTGTACATGTCACTTATGCTGTCTACTGAACATGCCCTATGTTTTCGGGACATATGAGCAGTAAATGATGACTTCACAGTGAAAGTATTTTTACAGCCAGTGACTGGACATGCAACAGGTCGCCCCTCCACTATATGTTCCTTTAAGTGGGAGAGAAGTTCCTTCACCATGTGAAATTGGTGCTCACACAGTGCAACAGCACACTCTAACGTTAGCAGTAACGTTAACAGAGGGCTCAGGCACATTGTGAACGTGATAGAAGTGAGCTTTGAACGATGCGTAAGTACAAAATGTCCGCTTGCAGTCAGTGCTAACACATTTGAAAAGACAATGTGGTTCATTCCTGTGAACTCTACAATGCAGAACATAACCCCTTAATGTATCTGCAAAAACAGCAGGTAATCATTTTTAGAAAAAAATAATAAAACCACCTGTTTTTTAAACGTTTAACGTTGCGCTGCAAAACCACAGCATGAAAAAAACAACGAATGTTAACGTAACTTACTCATAAGAAATTTGCTAGTAACGTTAGCATGAAACCCAGGAGATTAACCAGCAACCAGTCAGCTTTGCTGTAAAATATACCCTCAGTCAAAAACAGAAGCGAGTATTTTTCAGAATAACAGTCATGAAGTTTAAAGAAAAGCATGCCTTTACCTGATAAAAGACGGTTCTCCACGTTGTCACTCGTCACGTTACACACAGCTCCTCCATGCTCCGCTCGCTGGCAGTTTGGGCGGTGGTGCGCTGCGTACTAACGTGAACTTTGCCAAGCTGGCTGCTACCGCGATTATTACGTTGTCCAATGAAAGGACAGAAACAAGCTCTGCTGCTATGTGAGTGGACAAGGCAGAGTTTGAAAACCAAACTCCTAAGTATTTTTATGTTTTTATGTCTAAGTGACTGACGGGAACAATAATCTTTGACATTGGTCCAGTATTAAGCAAGATCGCTGCTGTCGGCAGTCAGAAAAACAAGCTACAATGTAAGTTGATGGGCAATTGTGCCCATCAACTTACCCATTTACCTTCACAAAAGTGCTTGTATTTTATTTTTTTTCTTCATTTTATTTATTTATTTATTTTTTTTATTTTATTTTATTTTTTTGGTCCTGTCAGATGCTTCGTTGTCTTGCCATGTATGTCTGTGCTGACGGTGAATAAAAAATAAGTTCCAAAAAAAACAAAAAAAGTGCTTGTTCTGCATGCTGATATTCTTCTTCTAAGTGTCTGAAACAGTATGGATTGGATTTCTAAGGAGGTCAACCTCTCTGTTAAAGAGTTAGAAAGTTCTTTATTAATGTAATGCCCCCTGTTGTTAGTGTTTTTCAGGTCAGTGTGTAATATGTGACGATGTTTCTGAGTGAGAGGTGTGGCCAGTGTTTTGGTCCAACAAGCTAATTCTGAGACATGTATGAAGTGTTTTGGTGGTTTGAGTGAGTGTTGGAGGTGAGATTAACTGTTTGGCCAAGATACATGTTGGTAATGCAGACTGTATGACGAGTTTTCAGAGAGTGGCTTCAGTTTTTAATGATGCTAGTTAGGCAATCAATGGCAGTTATTGAGCAGCCTCCTGCAGGTTAGCTGGTCACCATCAAGCCTTTCAGGATTGGTACCACAAAATGTTATTGACACATTTTCATTATGTCTGGATATACACGCACGTGTAAAGATTTCTCTCATTTATCACGTAAAATGTTACGTGCATGTGTAGATATAGCACTTTGTGGGGATTTATTTCTGCCCATTTTGCAAATGTGTGCCTATAATACATGCGGATGCGGTGTTGAAAGAGCTCTGTGAAGATGTGAAGTGTGTGTGTGTGTGTGTGTGTGTGTGTGTGTGTGTGTGTGTGTAATAAGCCACTGTGTTATGTGGAGTCATGGTGTGATTTCCGTTCAAATTACCTCAATTATCATTAAATTCTCCTGCTGCCATTTATCAGAAATAGTGTGTCCGCGCGTGTGTGTGTGTGTGTGTGTGTGTGTGTGTGTGTGTGTGTGTGTGTGCATGCGCATTTGATGGTAGAATAAATCACTAAAAAGTGATTCTCTGCCCCCCAACCTACCGCGTCTTTTTTATTCTTCACCCTTTCCTCATTCATGCCTCGCTCTGTTAGAACTTGTCAATAAACAACCTCATAGACTCCGATCATTTCCATCTATTCCTCCTCCTCTCTTTAGATTTCGACTGTACTTTGCATCCCAACCGTCTGTGTCTCTCTAACTTATTCTGCCCATGTCTTCTTTTCACTCCTTTTGTTTTTCTTTTAAAAACTTGCTAATCTTCTCTCTCCTAACATCAAAAGGGTTTTCCTTTGTAACAAAAATATTATGTACATAACTAAGTAGGTAACCTGTTACTTGTACATCCAGACGGAGAATTATTAAACCGTATTAAATCAGGTGTTTCTTTGTAAATATTCTTTCACAGTCTCAATCAGGCATACATTCAATGTTGCAGCACTGCAGTAAAGGCTTTGCTGTACCTGATTAATATGCTATTATAGAGCCACAGAAACACAGTTTCAGGGTGGCACTGACTTATTTTCAGATGCCTTTATCCAGTTAATGAGGTTGATATTGATGACAGAAGTTTCCCTGTTACTGCAGTCAAGGAATGCAGAGCCAACAGAAATCCATGAGGACACAACACTCTTGTTGTTAGTTGTTTGTGGACACATAAATACACAAAAACAAGCAAAAAAAGACATGTAAGGGCTAGTAAAACATCAGGGATTGGCTTCAAAAGGAGCCATGTCAAACTACTAAAATGAAGCCGTAACGTGACATAATTACGTCATGGACTAAGGTCCGTAAAACACGTTCATTTCAAAAAGCTTATACTTCGTCACCTAACTTAGGCTACGTTTAGACAGAAACTATCTGAAGAGAAAACGCAAAAGTGGCGTTGCGTTCTCACTTTTTATTTCGCGTTTAGACAAGAGTTTTGGGGGGGAAGATCTGCGTGCATATGGTGACGCAAAAGTGCGTGAAATTCGATGTAGTATGACCATATGTGTAGTATGTAGTAGTACCAGGGGGCTAGGTGGCACTGCCACACAACACCGCCAAGGCCGCGCGCCTACGTAGAACCTTCTTTCTACTTCTCTCCTTAGTAGTGCAAAACCAAATCAACAAAGCTTGTCTGGAAAAGACGAGGAGGTGGAGTTGCATGTTTGTCTGATGATGACGACCGGCACAGTCGACCGTGATAAGCCACAGCACAGCACCCACGGGAGCACTACCAATATCCTGAGCCTCGCAGCCCTTCAGCCACTGCTTGAGAGCGAGAGGCAGCGGGCAGAGGAGGCTGAAGCAGACCCTCCTCAGCTCTCTCTCTCTCTCTCTCTCTCTCTCTCTCTCTCTCTCTCTCTCTCTCACCTTGTAGCCTACTCTGGCTCACATGAATAGCCTACATATGGTCATCGAACTATAACAACCTTATCCACATTGTCAAAATCATTTAAATATTGAGCTATTATACTGAAAATCTTTTAGATAACAGGAGCCTATAATTTCTGTAGCCTACTCCGTAACAACAGACTACCTGGACGCCTTTTTCACGTCTCTCTCCACACCGCTGTCTTCAGACTTTTGCGTTTTTACCCTTTAGACGGTAACGCGACAGTGGAGCGTTTTTAAGATTTCCACTCTGGAGGGTGGGTTCACTTTTTTGCATTTTTAAGCCCCAAAAACGCCGTCACCGTATAAACGAAAGGCACATCTGATAAAATATTTTTTCGTTTTCACCCGCGAGCGTCATCATGTAAACAGGGCCTTACTCGTTTGTGCTCGTCATAATTACTACAGCTGGATCTCACTTCCCTTAAATTGCCTCCTCGACTCCTCCACTTGCCTCCCTTCCTCCCGTCTTAGTCCGTCCCACCGAGGAGGCACGGGAGAGATGCGGGGAAATCGTGGGAGGGGAGAGGAATGGAGGAAATGTGTTGAGGGATGAGCAGACTTTCCTCTGAAGCATCACGTGAATTCGTCAGCTGTATGGGCAGAGTTAGCAAGGGCTTTCAGCTGCAGAGCTTCCAGGAAGGCTGGTCTCATGTATCCTCGCTCATAGCTCTTCAGAGATCCCTCCTTGATCCTCAATCCTAGCTCCTCAGGGGAAAAAAATAAGAGATTTGAGACAGCCTTCACAGAGGAGGGCCAGAACAACTTCCGGTTTAACCAAGAAACTGAGGACCAAGGAGAAATCAAATTACAGAAGTGAAAAGCCTGTGACCACGACATCCACATGAAAAAAAAAAAAATGTAAATATGCAGTCCTTCCGGGAGTACGCAGCTTTTCTTTTTTTTTTTTTCTTTTTTTTTTTTTTTTTCCGGCCCAAAAGCCTGATTTTGCGGCAGCCTTTGTAAAAAAATGACGATGCAAGTTTCAATGTCTTGACCAAGCGTCGTTTTTTGGCACGTTGGGAGTGAGACAGTGTTGAACCAGTGATCAGTGGTCTCGTGCACCAGTTTAAAACCCATCCTAATGCATGGTCTCACATCCTAGTTAGTTATTGAAAGTAAATGAGGTTTTATAATCCGTCAGACAATCACTCGCAGGACGCGGCATACTAGCAGCATGGTTAAATGGCACAAATGACACAAATGTCCCATTTAAGTCACACTCCCAAACCGCCGCACAACCCTGCATTCATCACTGCAACGCCTGATCTCGTGTGAATGCAGATTTAGTCTTGGCACCTTCATAAAGAGAACCTGTTGTAGTCTCCAAAACTCAACAAATCTGACACTTTTGAACAGACCGATCATGAGAACTTGATCCATTTAGAGAGTAGAACTATTTGTGTCCCCGGATAGAGAAAGAAATGAAGGAAGATGATTTTAATCAGCTGTCTTTGTCTCTGCCTTTGTCTTTTAATATGCTGAGCTCCTCACAGGATAGATGATCCCATCAGAAAGACTTTTTCAGACAGAGACAGGGATATAAAGCATGAACCCTACTTTTGTGTTTACGGCTCTCTCATTCCTGGGACGGGCTCATGATTCAGATAAGGTGTCCTGAATAGAGCGATAGAGGCGGATAGATACAGAAATAGCTTCTTCATCTCTTTCTTTTCTTCTTAGATAAATTGCATCAACGTCCACAGGAAAAATAATGTTCTTCCTTGGAATGTTTGAATGTTGGGCCCAGAGAGTGCAGCTTTGCTGATATGAGTTTTTAAAGGCTGATAACTGAACTGTTTGGATTGAAGTTGCCAATCACTGATATGTGTAATTTTCTTGATCACTAAAATTTCACTTATTTACCGTTTTCCCATTAAGGTGTAGTTCAAAAAAGCCTCTAAAATCATCACGGAATACTAACAATCACTGTATTCAGTAGCACATCATTAATGTAGTTATCGTTTTACAATCTCGAACCCCTCGAAAAAGAGAGATTAACAAAATCTGCACTGCAAAAGAAGTAAGATTCCAAACTTCAAATAAAACACAAACACAGACTCCGGATTCAAATAATTAGTTATAGAATGCCTCCCTTGGAATATTAAATCAAATTTCTGGCAAAGTTTTCGTTTTTTTTCTTTGTTTGATTGTATTTGCACATGGGAAGGAGACGAGAGGAAAGAAGAAAGGAAAAGAAATGCAGACTGTGCAGGTATAGCAAACACACTCTGAGGGACTTATTAAACGCCTCACCTCAAAAGAGAGAGTATGAAATGGAATGATGAAAAGAGTGACATGCAGTCTGAGACTCCCTGCTCCAAATCACAGGACATGCTGTGAGTCTGACTGCTTTCAACAATCCAAGTGCCAATTCCTATACAAGTATAGGGGTGTCCTGTGAAATCACAAACGCTGTGTTATTCTTATTGTTTTAGATCTCACGTATGGCGATTAAATGAAAACATTTGTCATCTCTTGGGTTAGAAATGCTGTTTTAATAAGAATTGGAGCAGTAAAACTGTTTTTTTCAGCAGTTTCTGCATACTGCATCACATTTGTATTACATTTTATTACCGAGCACACATTTTAAAAGTTAAAAGGGTCTCTACAGTTGACACAAACTCTACCATATACTGTAAGTCCTCTAGTGGTTCGGGGCTTCACCTTAACTAAAGAGAAGTAGGATTTTATTAGAGAAAGGGGTTTATTTCTAGTACAGTGAAATGGTACACCATATTTTAATAAGGAACCCTCTGTCTGGACTGGAAATGGTCATGAGCTTGATTTTT
The DNA here is from genome assembly GCF_031162955.1 of Sander vitreus. Lineage (NCBI taxonomy): Eukaryota > Metazoa > Chordata > Actinopteri > Perciformes > Percidae > Sander > Sander vitreus. Next base: position 27,792,563 of record NC_135858.1, read on the forward strand.
TTCTTCACCTTTACGATACAACTTCATTGTCTGCTCAAATCTGTTGTGTTCTTGAGCAGCTCCGCTCAAAAGAAGAAATAAATAGAAAATTACACACAGAGCTAGATAGGGTTGGGCATCGTTTTGATTTTAACGATTCTGATTCCAATTCCGATTCTTCCTTTCGATTCCGGTTCTTGTCGATTCTTGATTCCGATTCTTTGAGAGGTGGAGGTGAAACGGGTCACATGCCTTTTTCCACAAATAAGAGGAAAGTTTTATTTTGAGTCAATGGAGGTTTGCAGTTTTACCGGGCTTTTTCAACGTAAAGTAAAGCCCCACTAGAGCGCTGCTTACTGTGCTCCATGGCTGCAACACAACAAGCGCCTGGCCGCTACGGAAACCAAAACTTGCACATATTAAATTGGGAAGTGATGATCGGATATCAAACCAAATCCTCTAAACGATTCCAAACGAATCCAATAAAGAAACGATTCCGATGGAATCGTAAATTTTGAAACGATTCCAAGTAGGAATCGGTTCTCGATGCCCAACCCTAGAGCTAGACAACAATGACACATATCGTACAAAGACGAAGACGTATCAACAGCCATGACAGAGAAACATGTTTCATGATATCCTCTGATCCAGATCTTAATTGGCAGCACACTGACTTTGGTTTAGCAACAGGATACACTGATTAATAAAAGAGTTCTTAAGCCTGTTAAATTGTCTGTTAGAAGGCAAAAAATGGTATTCAGAGTTTAAAACATGCATGGAGTCAGAGCAGATGCTGTTAGCAGAGTCTCAGCATGCTCTTCCAGGGTTTTTCCTGGCTCAAACCCTAATTAACATAACTGGTAAAACTAATTATATATATATATATATATATATTTTTTTTAATCACAGGGAGAGTGTGGTACAGACTCGGGAGATAAAACTGAGATTGGCGCTCATATTCAAGTTTATGTTCTGCTTGTTTAACAGTTGTTTGGTAAATTACATGCGCCCCATGAAGGCTGAGTCCTTTGCAGCGTCCCGGGTTCGAGTCCGACCTAGGGCCCTTCCCTGCGTGTCATCCCCCATCTCTCTCCCACCTTTCCTGTCTATCCACTGTCACTATCAAATACAGGGAATAGGCCCCCAAAAATAATCTTAAAAAAAAAAAAAATAATAATAATAATCTTTGAATTTCCCCTGTTACGTCACCGGAGTGTCTTCATTAGGGTTTAATCAATAAAATATTCCTGCTTCAATTCGCAAGACTTTGTTTGGCAAATCATCCTTTTCTTTTGTGGCCATAAATCAGTGGAATACTCTCCCAACACCTTAATGGATGTGTGTGTGTGTGTGTGTGTGTGTGTGTGTGTGTGTGTGTGTGTGTGTGTGTGTTGTTGGGAAGGGGTGGGGGTGGGGGGGGGACTGGTTTTAGGATGTGGGAATGATGGAGCCCATGATAATTTTATTGATGCAACTTTCCACATTTCTATTATTGTAAATTAGTGTGAATGTGTTTGTAAAATTGTATATTCTGATGTTTTGAATATTGACTGTTTTACCTTTTAAATGAATCCTGATTTCAATGTTGACCAAAATAATCGTGGTTAGCCCTAGGAATAATTTAAGTTTGATTGAATGTTACTGTATTTAATGTTCAACCACTTTCGACTACATTTCTGATGATTTAAATGCAATGCGTGGGGAAGATAGCGACTAGTGTGCACGACACCCGTGTAATGACTCGACCCCCCCTTCCGCTGGTCACAGCAGAGCGGCTTTGACTGATTTCAAAGGAAAGCGTTGCTGCCGTGGCTGATGGCTGCAGTGGAGACTGGTGGTAAGTGGCTGTGGATAAAAGCTGGAGCTAAAATGACTATAATGTAAAAAATAAAATAGGAGACGGTGGCCAGGTTCAGGTGGGGGTGCCCACCTTCTTTCAGCTGAAGCCCCATTCCCCGCTGCTCTGGGCCTTTGAAGTCCGGATGAAATTGGATTGGATGCCGTTTATCTGACACACTGAGATATTATTCTCTCTCTGTCTCTCTTCCTCTTTCCACCTTCTCCCCCCCCCGCCTCTTTCTCCTTTGCAGTCTCGGTCACTCCTGTATTAGTCTACTCTTCCGTTTTCTCACGTCCTTTGTCCTTCCCTCTCTGCGACTCATCATTTCCCCCCTGACTAGAGCGCTGTACCTTCAATTTCAGCAGTCAGTTCCAGACCCATCAGCTGACAATAACTCTGAAACCAAAGCCTATCAATCCACCTCCTCCACCCTGACCTACTCCCCAACACTTTTCCTGGTGGTAGAAAAATGTAATGCTACTTCATAAACATAAAAATAGGGTTTTGGAATTAAAGTGGCTATACGTAACTTACAGTTTGTGTTGATCCTAGCGGCCGCTTTGGACAAAAGTGGTAGTGTTTAGTTAGTTAGTTAGTTAGATTTTTTTATTGATCCCAAAAAATGGGAAATAACGGTGTTGCAGCAGCAAAATAGACACACAGCACACATACAGAATAAACATTAAATAATAGGAAACAATATACATGAAATAATAATAGAATACTACACGAGCAATATTTAAAATATATACAATTTGGAAATAAAATGCACAACTGTTTCAATAGATACAGATAAACTTAATGTGCAGGTTGGGGAGTAAACATGTACAACTGTTTCACTAGTAATGATAGGATGTAGATAAACCTATTGTGCAAGGTTGTGCAAGGTGCATTCAGTGCAGTTGTGATGTATAGGAGTCTTATCTCACACTCGGTGATGAATGTGGTAGGAATGATTTCCTGTAGCGGCCCGTGCGACATCGAAGCTGTCGGAGCCTCTTAGAGAAGGTGCTCCTCTGTTGGACCAGTGTGGGGTGGAGAGGGTGGTCGGGGTTATCCATGATCGATAACCGTTTGTTCAGTGACCTCCTCTCCACCACAGCTTCAAATGACTCCTGTTTGCAGCCAATAATGGAGCCAGCCTTCCTGATCAGTTTGTTCAGTCCGTTTGCGTCGCTGGCTCCGATGCTGCTGCCCCAGCAGATGGCGGAGGAGAACAGAGCGCTGGCCACAACAGACGGGTAGAACATCTCCAACATTCTGCTGCACACGTTGAAGGATCTCACTCCTGTAAACAGCAGTGCTGTTGATTTTCCAGTTCAGCCTGTTGTCGATGTTGACACCCAGGTATCTGTACTCCTCAACCATGTCCACATCTCCACCCAGAATGCAAAAGGGGCTGCGGAGCCGTTCCCTTCCTCCTGAAGTCAATCACCATCTCCCTGGTCTTATCCACATTCAGCAGCAGGTGATTCTTACCAAACCACTCCACAAAGTTGTCCACCAGCGCTCTGTACTCTCCCTCCTGTCCATCCCTTATACACCCAACAACTGCAGAGTCATCAGAGAACTTCTGTAGGTGACATGACTCTGAGTTGTACTGGAAGTCTGTGGTGTATAAGGTGAACAGAAAAGGAGACAGCACAGTTCCCTGTGGAGCCCCCGTACCATGCATCACCACATCAGACAGAACATGGTCCAGACGGACAAACTGTGGTCTGTCTGTCAGGTAGTCAGTGATCCAGGAGACTGTGGACACACCGACACCCATCATCTGCAGCTTCTCACCTAGTAGCAGTGGCTGGATAGTGTTGAATGCACTGGAGAAATCGAAAAATGTGATTCTCACAGTGCTGCCACCGCCATCCAGGTGCAAATGAGCTCGCTGCAGAAGATAAATGACAGCATCGTCCACTCCCAGACGAGGCTGGTAGGCAAACTGTAGAGGGTCCAGAGAAGATCTCACCTGCGGCCTCAGGTAGGCCAAGACCAGCCTCTCCAACACCTTCATCACATGGGATGTGAGAGCCACTGGGCGGATTGAGGCCAGATGGAGTCGACTTCTTGGGGACCGGGAGAAGGCATGACGTCACAGTATGCTGCACTCGCGGAACTCCCTCTGGGTTTTAATGAGCGCCGCCAGTTCGTTCGTCTTATTTCCCAGAGACCGCACATTCCCCATAATGATCGCTGGGACGGCAGGCTTATGTTTCCTTCTTTTTGCTTTGCATTTTAATCCACCTCTGCAACCCCCTCTGTAGTTCCGTCGGTATTTCAGGCTTGTGCCCCGGCAGAAGAACAGGTCGGCACAGCGCTATCAGCTCATCGCCTGTGTAAACAATCGTCCCGCTGCCTTGAGCGTAACACGCAGTTACAAAAGACGTCCAAAGTAAGAACAGAACCAAGAGAAAAATTCCAAAGTTGGCAGAAGCCATCTCTACACAGATGTTCTTAGTGACTATAAAAAAAAAGAACTGAACTTAAAGACCAAAAAAAAACTTAAAACACACAAAATACACACACACACACACACACACCATCAGGAGCTGCTGCAACAGGCTACCGCACGACACTGCGCCATTTTGCATTGGTTTTGTTTGTTTGTTTTGTTGTTGTTTTTTGCAGGTGTTTTTACCACACCTGCTGTCGTAAAGGTCTTCTCTTTACGGTGCTGTATTGCCCACAGTAGACAGTATTACTGAGTTAGAGTTACCGGGAGGTCATAGTTGCGATGCTCAGACAGAAAATCATTCATTTTGATGATTTGGTGATTGCCCTACTTTCAGACCAACAAAAGGCGATCGCCGCAGGGTTGTGCAGCTGGGGGCGTGTCATTCAAATAGCCCATTTGTGTGACGTCCGTTGTTTTCTTCAACCCCCCCCCCCCCAAAATGTAGCACAAGTAGACTTTACATTATATTTCACAGTTTCCGTTTTCCGTCAGAGAGTTTGTGGATATCGGCCGAGGGCCGAAAGACTAATCGTTTTCAAATCGAAATCGCGATTTTGAAAGGATGCGATCAGCTAATCTTGTGCAATATTTAGTTGACTGTTTGGCGTAACATTTGATTTATCATTTTTTTCCTCTTTTTATTATTATATTTACTGTTTTTTCATAAGATACATGCTGGAATAATGTTACATTTACAGAAATGTCCTATTGTCAGTTTTCTTTTTTTATATTACTTTATTTAACATGATCTAAATTTCAGTTAACAGGAAAGTACTGATATTTTTTATTGGAATCATTTTTATATTTATAACTTTTATAACTTGATTAGCTTTTGTGATAAATGTTCTGTGTTTAACTGTTCAATGTCCCATGCTTATTAAAAGAAAAACACTTATTGCTGGCAAATCATATCCATGTTCTCATCCCTGTATAAGAATATAGAGCAGTTTTGATGGTGTCTCGTGTTACTATGCTCCATGACACGTTTTCTTCCGTTATACAGTGAATATTGAACTTTTGCTAAACTTTTAAGGAAAAAAAAGTAAAAAAAAAACAGCAATTAGACTTTTTGTCCAAATCGCCTCTATATCGTCCTTTCTGACTGCACTTGAAGGCAGCTTCATTTCCCAGATAAAGACATGGAGGGACCGTGCTTTGTTGTTGCAGAAGCAGTCAGCTGTTACACAAACTCCTGGGCAGTTGAGTGCTTGTGTTTTAAGGGTGTGTTTGGAGGACGTGTTGGCTTGATAAATCTGAACTGAGTCACCACTCAGCCTTGATGAGATACCTTGTGAAAGGTGTTCAAATTACATTGGACCAGATTTGAGAGAATATGTTGGTAGCAGCAGACAAATAATGTTATATGATGATGGACCTGGCGATTCAGCATCCACAACAACAATAGCAAGTAACTACATAGCTGCAAAGAATATGCAACCTCCTACTTCATTTAAAATTACACCAGTACAGCGCGGTGACAGAAAGGCTCACCCAACAAAACAAAAAAAAGACAGGTGGCAAAAAAACTGAACCAGGCTTAACTTTTAACAACAAAATGATTGCCTCTGTGAAAAGTAGTGGCTTTTCAGTTTTGCCCATTTCCTCCTTCCCTGTCTGTCGCGATTTTTCTCTTTCACCTTTCACACTCTCCCTCCCTCCATTTGTCCGTTTTCTGTGTAAATGCCCTACTATTGGCAGCCAGGTCCATCTTTTTCCCTCTCTCCGTCTTTCTCTGCCCGCAGTTCATTTCTCAATGCTTCATCGCATACATGTGACATGAGCAGCATCACCCAAGTATCCAGATATAATATGCATAATAAAAAGGGAAAAGAAAAAACTACTAAAGAAAGTACTAATCTCTGTTTTCTCTCTGTGTGTCTACGCTTCAGTTGACAGGTAAGCTGCTACTGTGACTGCAGACAGAGAGTTGAACTGGAACAGAGACACCATACACACACACACACACACACACACACACACACGACCTGCCAACTTGGCACAAATTGACACACTCACTCACACATGAACAAGCAAATACAGGCAGTTATAAACACAGACACCGTCTTCCACTTGACTGTCCCTTTACCTTTTCTCACACACACACAGTCTGACGTCTCTGTGTCAGCGAAACCAAAGCAATTCAATAGGCCAAAGGACATTTCTATCAGTGGGTATTAATTGCTTGGATGTGTTCAATTAAAACAAAATCAAAATCCATTATGATTCAGAGTGCTGTCTGACACTCTCACAGCTATACAAAGCTAAATTCCACCGTGTGTGTTAGTGTCTAGTGTAGCTGTCAGAATGTCTCACCAACAAATGACTGTTTTTGGGAAATCGAGTCATTGTGATTGTGATTGTACAGTGCGAGGTATATTGTATGTTTGTACAGACAAATCTGCTTTTCCCAGCCAACCGTGTTGATGAAAGCGCCACGCGCCGCGACAGCTTGCGGAGCCTTTGCGCTGGAAGCGACAGCCGCGGTGACGTCATTTTAAGGCGCGCCCACCTAGCGCCGGCTACCATAAACCACGCTTAACACGACCCAGGGGATCGTTTTCTGACCTCATATCTAAACCAGAGAACGCCGATCGTGGTTTTGAACATAAAGGTCGCGATGTTAACCCTTGTGTTGTCTTCCCGTCGACCACGAACTTCTTGTCCTTCAGGGTAAGAAATTGAATTTTTGGCGCTTTTGAAAAACATGTTTGCCACATATTTCAACGTTTTTTTAATTTTTGTTATTCATGGTCAATACACCTAAATTCTATGACATTATACCTAATTTTTGAGTGAAACAAAGCAGAAATTATGAATTATTTTGACTAATAGCTTAGATTAGAAGATGTTGAGCAGACTGGTGTATGTCAACGTTAAGTCAGAATACTGTTTTTGAAACCATTTAAACCGTTTTTGTGAAATTATATAAAATTGAAGAAAACACCCAAAATCCGATGAAAGTAATCGTTAATTTAACCCGTGAAGAATGTTGCCTGGGTCCCATACAACATGCATGCATCCATATTATTTTTGGGCCATTTGGTAGAAAGAAACCCATATTTCTGACATAAAAAACTTTGACAAAGGGTCAAAATTGACCCGAGGACAACACAAGTGTTAAACACGTCTTTAACATCGTGAAACGGTCGCAGTATGGTTATATCTAGGCACCAAAACTAATTTGTTTAGTAGTAGTAGTAGTAGTAGTAGTAGTAGAAGTTTAGAAAAAAAAGATAGCGGTTTGGGTTAAAATCACGCACGTGACGCTGAACATGACGTTCGTAAAATAAAATAAAAAACTTGCCCTTTAATTTTATTTTAAAATGGGACTCAAACCCCGCTTTCCGGGGGATTTTGGGGGAGGACAGTCTCGGAGAAAGAGATGAAAGTGGTATAAATTACAGATGCAGGTAAAATCAGCTGGTATAAACAAGTCTGTTCTTTGTGACTTAAGAAGCATGCTGTAGTCACTGCCATATCGATTATAAAGAAAGTTAGGAGGCAGAGCTTCTACTACTACTACCATCAGTAATAATGTCTCCCATTATTTCCAAAAGTTACGATGTTTGCAATTGTTCTAAACCCAACTTTAAAGAAATACAAAGTCATTTCAAAACCACCAGAGCAATACACTGACTGACTGAACCTGCTCACTCACTGTCGTATTGGAGTAGTGCATCAGATAACTGCCTTAAAAACAGTCTAATGTGTTTAAAAAAAGGTATAGTGTGTGAGCTACTGGGAAATGATTATTTTTTCTCAATGGTTCAGAAATCCATTTACGTGGTTCTTTGTAGATTTAAAATGAAGAGGTTGGGCTGAGGTTTTGGATATTCAGTCCTCTACGTGCTGAAGCCAGCGAATGTGACAGAAATGATCTTTCAGAGAAAGATGTGAGGTGTGGAGAGAGGAGCTGACAGGGTGGCGACAGACTGGCGCGCGCACGCACACACACACACACACACACACACACACACACACACACACACAAACACAGAAACAGAAACACACAGAAACTGATAAACAGACAACTCTGCATCAATGAATGTGATTCTATACGAGCCAATGCTTTTGCAGTAATGTCTAAGAAAGTACAATTGCACCCTCGGGTCTCAGGGAATGGTAGCAACAAGGGATTAATCCAAAAGGGATGAACACATGAACGGGTTAAACATGGCATAAACGTATACATTCGGTCATTTGTGCATCTTTAAAAGGTGCGATAATGGCAGACAATTGGATACACATGCAGGATTTTCATCATTTAGGTGAGTTAAGTATTGTCATATTAAAAAATACCCTAAATTGAGACACCGTCACCTGATTTTCGATATCCTGCTGAAGAGCAGACAACAAGAAAGACTAAAAACATGGCTGCTGTGGTGGAGGTGAATATACGGTTGACACATTTTGAATAGATAAGAACATAGTGTAAAAATAATAACAAACTGACATTTTATCATTAAACACGAGCTTAGACAAAGAAAACCATCCACCACGAAGGATTAAACCAGCATTAGAGCACAGAATGAATTCCACACCTCCAGTTTGTAACGCAGGCGCTCTGTTCTAAATCTGTAGTCTCAAAGCCTGAACCAAAATCACCCTGATGACATCAGCAGAGCTTGACAATGCTCCTGCAGAGCCCCAGAAGACATTGTGCAACTGTTGAAACAGGCTGAGTAGTGCTCTCCATGAAAATGGTGCAGTTCCCCTCAAAGATTACAGCTTAGTTCAAACAACCCAGGTCAGGGTTTCATCAGGACTCATTTAACAAACCTGAACCTTGGTCATCACAGTTTCACATGGCAGGCCTATCCAGATGGGTCAGACTATCCCCATATTATATGTGCTATAGAGCTCAACAGTGACCGCCCACTTTTTGAACGGCTCTGGTTCTGGAAGGGATTTTCCCCATTCCAATTCTCCATTAACGTTTCCTAAAATGCTTATAGAAAGACGTTTAAGAACTGGAACCAAGCCAACCAGCTATGAGATGAATCGTGACCATAAAACATTTGATTTGGCGCAAAGAAATATAAAAAAAAAAACAATGGCCAAAAAGGCAAAAGGTTTAAGACTGTCTTCATACACGATCATAGACTTCAGTGCAAGCGGCTCGCTATAGCGGTCTGCAGGTTCGGTAAACATTTCCATGGTAACAGCGAGCTCCACCAATCAGAGACGGTGGTGTTATGCTTAGGATTGTGGGTAGTGTTGCACTTCTCCATTACATCGCAAATAAAAACAAGGTTGATTTCATATAGACTTGTGGCTTTTTACAGGAGCAGAAACCTTCGCTTTCACAACCTCGTAGCTCATGGTCAGTCTACCTCGGGTGTTTTAGACCACTGGTTCTCAAACTGTGGTACAAGTACCACCGGTGGTACGCAAGCTCCCTCTAGTGGTACACGGATGGAATCTTTGATAAAAAATAAATAAATAAATGAGACTAATTAACTTAAAAAACACTACTCTATAATACTCTAATACTACAACATTTCCAATAATAATACTTAACATATGATCAGTTAAAAGTAATTTTTAAAACAAGTGTTTAAGTGGAATATTGTTTTTTTCCCCCATATCAGCTTGCTACATAGTTACGTTCAAGAGCTGTCAATCGTCCTCTATAATACCATTCAAATTTAATTTATTTTTCTCAAAAATACAGCCTGTACTACACTACTCAGGCTTATGCATTGTCAATGCCACTATAAGGATGTGGTTGTTGTTACACGTTCTGTCCACTGGAGGGACTTCCAACATCAGCCTGGCCTTGAAGGGGACCTACGTCATGGCGCATTGCATTTCTTGCACGCAACTTTGTTTACATTCATTTTCCACCACGAGCACACAGTTACTGAGAATACAGCTATTAGAAGGCAATATATGAAGTTGAAGCTAACTCTGACAGCTTACATAAGCTTACATGAAGCTCCCAGCTAAGCTCCGATAACTCGTGACACAGTAAGCAAACAAGCAACGAGCTAACTAATAATAAAGTAGGCCTAAGCATTTTGGCTCGGTGGATGTTGATTTTAAAGTCATGTTAAAACTATTTCCCATCCTTCCCATTTCCAGCCACAGCCTGATTTATTTATAAAAAAAAATTCACATTTGAATAGTAATTTCAGCATTGAAATTGTATTGATTATTTTTATTATACATTTTTCAATTTAAACAGCCCTAGTTCATGAACAGAGTGCACATCCATCCATAGTTAGTTAGTTACGAGCTGTGATGGCGGGATAGTAAGCAGAGGTAAAATGAATGGTTCAAAAACACTGCGATCATGGCTCCAAACAGGAACTATTAGGAAGAGAAGGGCGGATGAGGAGGAGAATATTTCGAGCAGCCCTGTTAAAACTATAGCGCACGAGCACAGGTGCTAACGTTGGACGCTACTTAAGCAGCGGCGGTGAAGTCTCCACAGCACCTGCTAGCAAGAAATGGTGCAAAACAGTTAGAAGATATGACCCGAGTTACCTCAAATTTTTGATTCAGTTGGAGCGGGACGGAGGAAGTCCAGCGTTGCTGTGGGTGTCGACGATACATATTTTTTTTGGAATAAACCTGCCTCCTGCCTGAACTGTCCGTAGTTGAATAGGGTAGGCCTATGCTACTCTATTTTAACGTGGGCCATAATGGTGGAACTTAGAGAGCTTAATATTTTCTGAAGTGGTATGTGGTGTAAAAAGTTTGAAAAACACTGGTTTAGCCATTATGGCTAATAATCAAAATCCTTATTGAGAAAATGAATGGGATTTTTACTTCCAGAACCACACTGTTGAGTTCTATACACATTTGTCTTTTTTCCTGATTGCCTCCACTCTCATCCAACATGTAAATAGGGTTATCACCTGGAAGTGATTGAGAGATAAACTGGGAATTTGCTAATTTTCTACAATTTGAGCTTCCACTGTAGATCAAAACCCAGCAGACACAACTACTGTGTGTAGGGGGAGTGCTCCTCTTCTTACTCTCCTTGTAAATCATAAACCAAACTGTGCAGAACAACAGCAACTACAGCTGTAAGATAAGATCAGGCCTTCAGCAGATCTGACACCCACACACAGTACTATACATGCACACACCTCGTACGGTGAAGGGATCAGGAGGTTGTGTGGAGTTCATTGCCAGGTTGGCTGCAGATACCTTGAAAGCTGACGCACTGTGCACATCCCTTTAAATCAATGTGGGGGTGATGCTTCTTACAGCTGTCAAGTATCCGACTGTTAATATATTTTTTTCAATGATGGAACAGTGCTGTACTGTTGTGCTGTAAATATAAAGAGCTTGTATTAGTTTCGCAATGTGAAACTTTTTGCATTGAAGTTCTCTTTCATATTTCTCTCTGAACATCTAAAACACAATACTGTAGTTTTCTTTCCACATGCTAAGCTCACTAAGTATCTAATAGCCTACAAGTCTTCCAAACTACTCCTCCAAAGTACATTATTAGTTACAAAATAACTGCTAACAGGACCTTTCACATGTGTACACATAAATGTATGGTAACTCCACTATATTGAGGAACAGAGGCATCTGGATTTGCTACAGAGCGATGGATGCACCACTGCAGCCAGGTAGCCTACAGTAATAGCTTTTTAATAGACCTCTGATTGGCCAACATCTTCATCTTCTTTATTGCATGATTGGCCAACATAAAACAGTGCTTTTGTGGAAGGACACCTTGAACTCCTAAAGAGGTTTTGCAGTGCTATAGTCTGGATCAACGGAAGTACATTACAAGGATATGTCATTGCCTGACATTCTGTGCGTGTGTGTTGCCATTCTCAAACTCTGTTCGCGTCGGGAAATGACAACAAACTTCGAGCTAACAAGCTGCACGCTGAAAATGTGAACTTTTGAAGAAAATTTGGATGGTGCAACGAGGCAGGCCTGCTTGGCTCTTTCAGGGAATGATTGTAAAGATTTACAAATACTATGTTTACGGCATTTACTCTCTAACTGGGACGTTTTGGGACCGATTGGTGGGATTGCTGTGGACGAAGTACACACAGCGGTATACTGGTAAGAGCAAGCAAATGAGGTTTAACCATGTATCCAGCTAATTAAAATAGCTCACATTACTGTAATGTGTGAACAGTTAACTTTATTTAATATTGTATGAGGCGTTATACACAGGGCTTAATTTGAGCCGGAACATGTTCCGGTACCTCCGACGTTGGATCCGGAACCTTTTTTATTGGATCCGGCACCTCCTGTGTCACTATGAAAAATTACTGTTTGTGTAGTGTTCAATGTTGTTATCTGTCTTGTTAGTCTTTATTCCCCATTGAAGTTCCACAAAAATCTTGTGTTTGCATTTTCGATGCGTTTTGAGGTGAATTTTCAGACAGAGGGGGGGAGAGAGACGGAGGGAGGGGAGGCACTTCAAGTGATACATGCGCTTGTGCTGGTTGAGATTGGTTGAGAGGGAAAATGTCAAAAAGACAACAAAGTTTGCTTAACTTGTTCAAATACGTTGGCCAGACGGATCCCAAACAAGCAAAAAAACGTTTCCGCCGATCAAGAATGTGGAGACATTACATTTCGTACCCATGCAGGGCATGTTCTGAAATTAAAATAAACATTGCCCTGATGTACACACAGCGTTGTTTAGGTTTTTTTAGTCAGAGAAGCTAAGTAGGCAGTGTCATTTTTTTTTGTTCCGTTACCTCCAACCCCAGTTTTGAGTCGGCGGATCCACCCCCCATCTGCGCTCCGGGACCTCCCACTTTACAAATTAAGCACTGGTTATACAGTACAGTATATGTTACAAGACCATTAAAATATGCCACAAATGCAACAACCCATACTATAAGATTCAATTTTATTTACAGTATCAAATCATAACAAGTTATCTCAGGACACTTTACAGATAGAGTAGGTCTAGACCACACTCTATAATTTACAAAGACCCAACAATTCCAGTAATTCCCCCAAGAGCAAGCATATAGTGCGACAGTGGCGAGGAAAAACTCCTTTTAGGAAGAAACCTCGGGTGGTGGGAAAAACTTCCTTTTAGGGAGAAACCTCGGACAGACCCAGGCTCTTGGTAGGCGGTGTCTGACGGTGCCGGTTGGGGGTGTGAATAAAACTATCAATTATGTCAATTATGTTTTGCAAATATTGGGTTGCAGATTGGCCAAAACAATGTAGGCCACATCCAATGTTTAACAAAAAATAAAGAAAGAAAGAAATGCACACACAACCCCATTTCACATTGAACACCATGGCAATTATTTGTTTGGCAGCATGTGAGAGTCTAGGAGAGGCAGACAGTGAGACATGCTGGGGGGGGTGTACATGCGTGTGTACTGAAGTGTACTGTATGTGTTACTCCTTTTCATAGCCCACGACCAGTTTAGCCTATAATTGACTTAGAAGCTGCGTGTGGGTGTGCAATTAACTGAAACCTAATTAAAGAAGTGCCTGAAATCTGCATAAGCAGTTAAGCCAACCCAACAACAGCCAGCATCTACAATGGAGCTTTCCTTTAATAGACTTTTGATTAAACAAATACACTGACGTTTGAATAAATAAGCTCTTTGATCAAGCCGTTGTCGACACACTGCATTTATGAGTAATTTTGGCCCCAAGTGTGTGTGATGTGTTCATCATCATGTCTTTCTTTTGTTATTATGCATATTTCTTAAATTCTACACATGGTCCTTAACCAACTCTCCCTTACTTCTAACATTGCATGCAACTACCCGATCGTGTAGATCCATGCTGCAAGACACCAGGATAGGATAAGTCCCGTTCTAACGCAGAAGGCGGCTCAGGTTCTGGTTCAGGCTCTAGTCATCTCACGTCTGGACTACTGCAACTCCCTCCTGGCTGGCCTGCCTGCAAGTGCCATCCGACCTCTGCAGCTCATCCAGAATGCAGCAGCTCAACTGGTCTTCAACCTACCCAAGTTCTCTCACACTACACTATTCTCTGCTCCCTTCACTGGTTACCAGTTGCTGCCCGCATCCGCTTCAAGACACTAGTACTCGCGTACCATGCTGCAAACTGATCAGGCCCAGCTTACATCCAGGACATGGTCAAACCTTACACCCCAGCCCAACTCCACTGTCCGTCAGCCAATCTGCTTGCTGCTCCATCACTGCAAGGACACCTAATTACTCAACTAAATCCTGTCCTGGCTCCTAAATGGTGGAACAAGCTCCCCATTAACAACAGGACAGCTGAATGTCTACATCTTCCGCCGCAGGCTAAAAACACATCTCTTCCGACTGCACCTTGGCTAAGAAGATGATGCTTATACAAATAAAAAAAAATAAAAAAAATTCCACTTACATGTGGCACTTTGTAGTTTGGCTTATTTGAAGCTAACACCTGTGGTGGCTATGCTAGTGTCATTTGCTAACAGTTGGCTATTTGGGACCAGGCTATTTCCGGGGAAAAAGGCATTCATTCCTTTATCAGTTACACTGCTGATGCTTGAAATTTGAGTTTGCTACACTGTAACCGTAATCTACGTTCTCTTTCTTCATCTGTTGTCGAATGTACTGCAGCGAGCAAAGGAGAGCAGGCTGTACCCAGCATGCCTTTCGGTGATGTAACAGTTAATAGTTAATAGGACAGACAGATAGAGACTCTTTAGTCATAGATCATGCTCATATATTCTAAATTAACACCGAGAAAATTTATGGGAAGTATCCAAGAGCAGGACACAGATAGATTACATAAGGAAGTGCTTCACTTGAGAAGCACTTTACAGCAGTTACTTATTAAAGTGGTTTCCGGGTAGTTTTAAAAGCTTTATATTTACTCAACATAAAGAGGAAACCTGGTACAGAAACAGATCATTATAGACTTGACTGGCAGGCTGCCACATGTCATTTTTTAACATTTCAGGACAGTTTCTACCCATTAGGCCACTCAAAACATTTTTTATTTATGACTTACTTTACCCAGAAATATAGTATAATATATACACTGAACATGTAAAACTCAACATGGTCTGAGGTCCTAAAACAGTTACTTTTTTCTTTTCCAAGGTCAGATTCTGCCAGCAGTGTGTAGCATAGGGCTGCACAATTAATCAAATTTTCGCTGTAACGCTCTGTATCAAAGTTTTTTTTTCCCCAAGCTCCGTAAACCACTCTCTGATCACGTGCCTCCATGAGCCAATCAGAGTGGTTCCCTGTACCGCGTAGCTTAGTTTAGATATAGACAGTCACAGAGGACAGAGTAACGTGAGGAAAATTCACGGATAGCAGTCGGTCATAACTCGTCACGAGGTTTACCAGTTTACCAGTAAACGCTACATTTTGTCCCATCTGTGTTGTTTTTCAGACAACAGCAGTGACCAGTGCTAGTTTGAGTCTTTTAGCTCATAGCTTTAGCGACAGACTGTTGTACGTCCCGCTGTTGTAATCCTCTAACAGTGAAATACAGTCACACTACACCGTTTAGCTGTCAGCATTTTAGCCGTGTTTAATCCAGTTACTACTGTGTAACGTGTTATTAGTGTTTACTAGCGTGACATGCAGTGATGTTCCTGTTGCCTGTAACGTCTGTTTTGGAGCATCAGAGTGCAACGCAGACATTTAAGTGGGACCTCAATCCGTGTTGCTATTCCGTCCGGTAGATACCGGGCACCGGTGCCCTATTGGCACCAGATTTTAACATGCGCCGTTAACATGAACAGAAAATTGCGTTGCCTGTATCTTTTCACAGCAAACGCGCATGTTTGGAAAGCGGTCGCACAACAGCTGAAATGGCATACTCCTTCATAGTATCCTTCAACAAAGGAGGAATGTAGCACAATATGGATGTGAAAGCAGTTATAATTAGCCTATTTGACAATAAAATGTGTTTTGGTTAAAATCAACAAATAATCGTGGTAATTAATCATGATCAATATATTGATAAAAATAATCCTAGTGTAGCAGTTGAAAAAATAGCAGTTGGTAGCAGTTTTGTAGTCCTGATCTGAACAATAAAGTAAGGACACATTTACAAAATACTAATGTATGAGTATGCATTGTAATTTAAATGTAGAAAGCAATATAACAGTCCAAACCTGGCCTTGATTTGTCAGAACACTCAGGTCTGTTCTAAGGACATGTTCAGACCAGGAAACAGCAATCCAGGATTTTGCCTCAGGGTTGTGTGGTGGTGGGGGTGTCACTGAAATGGCGTGACATTGTGTGACATCCTGTTGTGTTCCTTAACCCACCAAATGTAGCACAGTTAGACTATACTATATTTCACAATTACAGTTTTCTGTCAGATTGTTTATAGATCTCGAAGTTTCCGACCGCACTTGAAGGCATACTTATTTCATATTTGTTGTAGGAAATATTCAGCTGTTACACAAACTCCTGGGTAGTTCAGTGCTTGAGTTTAAAATGTTACCCTCATAGTCTTTTTCTTGTGGCAGCAATAGAGGCAGTGATGTTTCATGTTTCCTGTACGGGATTCTTACAACGCCTCAAAACACACTGACACTCTGGTGCTGGTTACATGACCGCAGAGTGACGTCTGATTGCTTTTCCCCAAAAGTTGAGTCGGTCTCAACTTTTCGCCACAGGCCTGCTGCATGTTTTTTCGCCTCCCCCCTGCGGCACCCCCCCACCGCGGCCTCAACGTACTAACCGTATTCAAAATAAATTGGCAGACCTGTGTTTTCGCTGCACCGTCTAAAGGCCGACGCAGGCAGTGTGAATGCAGGCTCACTCATGACTTTTATACAGCATTTTAAGACCATTTTGAATGGCATTCCAAAAAAGAAATCCCAACAGGGAACCCCCTGTGGAGCTAATAGTTGCCTAAAGTGGACAAATGACAAGAAAGAAAAAGAAATGAAAGAACAAGGCACAGTACAAAACAAAAATAAAAGCGAAAGAATGTGAAGATCATAGTCTCAAAGGAAGGACGCACTTTCCAACAAGAGTTCTCTGGTGTTTTTACTGCACAACAACACCAGTTGAGACAGAATCCAACTGAAAATGGGACTAGAGTATGTGCCTACATCGGTAAAGGCAGCGCCACAGAGCACTGTGCTGGTGATGGTATCCAGCTGGCAGCAGCATCTGCACAAACACAGGCTGCACCTGCATCACTGCCAGCATGGATTCCAGTTTGCCAGGGGGGGAAATGCTTGGTGTACAATTTTACAGAATTACTCTTTTTTGGATGGAATATGGCAATGGCATACAGGATTGAATGCAAAACTATAGCATTACTATGAATTCCAAGGCACCTGATCTAAGAA
This sequence comes from Sander vitreus, assembly GCF_031162955.1. Lineage (NCBI taxonomy): Eukaryota > Metazoa > Chordata > Actinopteri > Perciformes > Percidae > Sander > Sander vitreus. Next base: position 27,810,074 of record NC_135858.1, read on the forward strand.
ATACTGTTTTTGGTTCAATTGGAGCGAACAGTGACTCACGTTTTACTCGTTTGTGAGGGTTAAACCATAGTGACATTTCTGCACAACACGTGAGCTGTTGTAGGGGATTAAACTTGAGACTGTGAGATGAGACGGCAGTATCCACAGCCACCAGGCCACTAGTCCCAGTGCAGATACGGTCAGTATAAGTGGCTCCAATACAGATCTTGTCAATGGGCTTTTAGAGCAAGGGAAGGAAACTAACTGTGCATGGTTTGATTCAATTTGGACATGCAGATCGCAATGCCAAATGTTATGCTGAAATATTGTATCTTAACATAAAGCATTTATGTTATTTAACAAAGCGTGGTGGCTATCTCAAAAGGATTTATTTTAAGTAAAAACGGGGCTTGACCTGACTTGACTGATTGAACTATGTGCAGCACTACAGAGTCGAACCCACAACACGTTTGGTTTGTGAGTAGATAAAGAAACACAGTGAACACTGAGTGGGTCACACACACACACACACACACACACACACACACACACACACACACACACACACAAAGCAGACCTCAACACTCACAAACTGACATTTACAAAGATGTCATGCATACAACAAAGTCACGTGCATGCTGTGAATTCACCAACAGACACACACCCACGCTGTCGTATACAAGCACTTGTTCTCACGCGCATGCACACACAAAGACGAGACACAAAAACACACAAACACGCACAGTGTTACAGTGTTGCAAAAAAGGCCATGAGGCGTAACACTCTGTGGAGTTGCCCTGTCTGTCAGTAGGTCAGCCAGCTAAAGCTGCAGACCAGATGGGGGCCACACACACACACACACGCACACACGCACACACGCACACACGCACAGAGTGTGCTACTTCGCAGTCACTGAGATAAACAAAGTTTCAACGCAGTTTAAGGACATTTAAGGATACACAAAGCTCATCCACATTGCCTGGCTGGAGAGTGTGTGCTCTGCAGACTGAATCTAATCAACACACACACACACACACACACACACACACACACACACACACACACACACAGTATTTAATGAGAATGCTGACTTACAATGGAAAAAAGCAATCAATAAAATGTTTTTATTGACACAAATTGGAAATAATACAAATCTTCCTTGAAATACAAAATGTACGCGATAATATGCATTTGATGAATAGTTTTTATTTAGTTTTCAATTTATTTTCCACATTTCAAAAGTGCTGGTGGCTTTGCTAAAATGCCATCTGCAAGGTATCTGTCTCCCTATTAGTTGTATGGCCATTAGTTGAGACATTGGAACCATAACTAGTAGATGTGGTTTCTCCTAAGATGAAAGTATGAATTATGGCCAACATTATCTGAATGCAAATGCATAATTCCCATCAGGAATAACAATATTCACGGGCTTCCCATTTGTCTTGTGGATGCATGTTTTCTAGCAGTCACGGAGCTGATTTATTCTCCTCAACCTCCCAGTCGGTCACATTTGAGTTTGTGATATTTAGGAAGTTGGCTTGACATTTGGGTTCAAACAGTGTCAGCATCAGTGCTGCCTCTTCCACATCATCTTTCCTTGTGGAGTTACTCTGTTGTGTTTCTTGTCTTTAGCTGGTGGAAACAGGCTGATGTAATTCTTCTTTAATAGCTTTAATGATCCAGACTTCAGGTTCACTGAGCAGTCTTGCTTCACAGTCTTGCTGTGTTCTTTATTGAACCTTCACAATAACGGCACAAAAGGCTGAGGTTACCTTGTTTGTCAGAAATGTGATTGGGTCGATGACAGTTACAGATTTCAGTGGACCTTGTATGTGGTCAATTTGCGCTCAGCCAGAAGCTAAGCTGCATAAAAACACAACAGAAGTAAACTCTGTACAAAAAAATCTGTGTTTCAATCTGCGTACTTCTGCACTTAACACTTTGTATTTTGGTCCAGCGCATCGGCAGGTCATTTGCGTTGCGTATCGTTGCCGTCGGGCAGAAACCTTGCATCTCCATATTTCGTTATTTTAATTTCTTTTCATGAATCAATTATATTGGTCACCCTTTAGGTTCTTCTGTGGGGTTTTACAAGTATGTAAACAGTGACGAGGCAGTTTTAACCGACTTTGTTGAGGGTAAATAGTAAGGGTGTGACGAGACGAGACACGATATGTCCCGTGTATGAAATGTCTGAGTCGTCACTGCGCTGCATTGTTATTAACCATGATAATCTCTCGGGCGCGTCCACACGACATCTCACTTGCTCTTACTCATAGAACTGAAGTTAACATTACATCCAGTCGCTACTGTTCTTTAATTATTAATTTTTTTGCAGTTGCTGCCGCCACAACAAAAAAACGTGACCAACGGAAACTCAATAGGTGACGATATGTGATGGTAATGATGGTTGCAAATCACCATTAAAAAGATGAAGACTTGTAACCACGCAGAACCACGGGAGTTGCTGGTTGTGAGTTGTGTGACTTTGGTGTTTTAAAGGGTTAGTTAATATTCGCATTTAGATCTTAAACTACTTTTACCTGCTGCCCAAGACCACAGCAGTACATTGCATACCATGTACTAGTGGCCACATGCAGCACCAGTGGATAGTTGGGGTTAAGTTGCCTAAACCTGCTGAGGAGGAGTGAGCAAACATCCCCTCCATCTTCTGTCACACCGCCTGCTTTTGATATCTTTCTCTGCCTCCTTCCCTGCTGTTTTTTTTTATATTTCATAGCTTTTTTATGTTGTTGTTTTTGTGTCTTCAAGGGAGAAGAAGGCTGATGTAAGTCTGCCTTTTGACGCATTGAAATGCAGTTGTGTCATTCTGCTAGTCGATCGATAAAAGGGCATTTTAAAATTCTATTTACTTTTTTTTTTTTTTTTTTACTTCTTCCCTTTCACAGTCGTTCCCTTTCAACTTTCATTCACTCTCTAGCTCAAGCTCATTTCCCCCCCCATCTCTCCTACTCGCCCCCACAGTTTCACACACACACACACACACACACACACACACACACACACACACACACACACACACACACACACACACACACCTCTTATCCGCTGTGATACTGCTGAGCTCTGGCTTATGTAGTAGTTATTGCAGCATATGTTTCGGAGTGTAATGGAGAATGTATAGCACAAGAGGGGCAGGGATATGTAGCAATAAATAGCTCTTCCACATTCTCATTTACACAACCTCTTTTTCACAAACTAGGCTATGTTACAACACCATGTCATGGGTTGGTTGTCAGAACCAATCTAGGAAGATTAAAATTCAATGAGTAACCCTTAAGTCTGTTTGTTTGTTTAATTCCATTTTTAATAATAAAGTAAACAGTGTCCAACTGAATTTGCTGTAACAAGAATGATGGAACAGTGGGTGGGTATTTAAGGGCATAACAACAGACGAGAATGTACAGCAGTCTAGAGTGGAATAGCTGTTTAACAGAATAGAAAGGCAGTGCTCTACTAGTCGTTTTCCTATCATCTTGGACCTGTCTTGGACTGGTTGGTATTTACACTCGGACTTGTCTCGGACTTGGCTATTGGTCTCGCCAAAAATTCTAGTTGGTCTCGGCTTTTGTCCTAAAGTAACTTCCTCCTTCAAAGCCAAACCATTGATGAAGCACGCTTGTTCAGATAACAGATATTGGTTTGATTCTACATCCATCTAGAACGGGCATTGACATTGGTCGCCTGGCGTATGTCTGGCTGCGTCGTATACCTCAATCATCAGGCGTCAATCATTTTCAGTTTGGCCACAGACACAATGTCAGCGAGCACTTTGTACTATGGATTCTTCAGCACAAGTAATAAGTTCAAGAATGTGAACATGTCAATTGTTTAGTGACACCTGTGTTGCTTGTTATTTGTTCCATTTTCCATCGGCAGTCCAGAGTGTTATTGTTACACCAGAATAAAAAGACTCAACATCTAAAATGTGAAGTTGCACTTCAGCTTTATGTGACTTAAGTGAAATTGCTCTACTTAAAGTAAATAATATGGCCTATAGGATGCTACAGTTTAGTTATTCTGCACTTGCTTTCTGATCATTACAAGTAATAATGCAAAACAATCTTCTTAAAATAGAAGACATACTGTCTCTCACATCAAATAAATTAGTAACAGGTAAGTAGGTGATCTTGAAGAAGGTTCTTTTTTTTCCTGACTCGGTCTGGACTGTCTCTCATTTGGAGACTCGGTCTGGACTTGGACTTGAACCTCTTTGGACTCGGTCATGACTAGTCCTGATCTTGGACTCGACAAAGGTACTGTTGACTACAGCACTGATAGGAGGTTTATCAGATAATTATAGGGTGGAGACGCAGATCCCATGAACAGAGGGAAGGTATTATAGAGGGCACTGCAGAAAAGCAATGTTGTTGTAGTAGAATATTGCTGAGGGGAAGAGAGTACATCAGGGTACAGTAGGCTATAGCAGGGCAGTGGTTGGCAGCGTAGCAGGGCATGCAGCAATTTAAGTTTAGGACACAGCAAGGACGAACGAACAGCAGATAGACAGATGAAGCACCGTGTTCAAGACAAATGATTGCTTCTGCTAGCAGATAATGGCAGCAGAGATGCAGATACACAGATGTATGAGGTGTCGGAGAGCTGTAGATTGAATGTGCATTTGTTTGAAAGAGCGGAAGATGAGGAAAAAGAACATTGGGTGTTTGTCGTGCATATTCAGTAGGAATAGAAGAAGAAAAAATACGGAAAAATAGGGTTTGTGTGCCTTAAAGCACCAAAGAAAATGAAAGAGAGAAAGATGGAGCTGAGGTAGAGCAACAATGATACAGGGAGCAAAGATAACACGGTTTGATTAATAGAGGCGATCTGACAGGGTAGCAGTTGTGCCATGTAATCATGTAACCCTGAAGTCCTGGGTTTGTCTGGTCAAGAACCTATGTCGCATGTCACCCCTATTTTTCTTTTAACTCTCTTCGCCGCATGACCATAAAAAAATGAAAAAAGGCAAAAAGCAGTAAGGAATGGGGGGGGGGTAAGAGGAGTCGTTCAGTGTCTTCAGACAAAAGCAGAGAAGAGATGCGGTTGTGAGATTGATAAATTGATGACTTTGGTGATAAGGGAAATGAGGGAGTTCTGTCTGCAGAACTCCCTCAGTCCCTCAGTCTGCACCATCTAAAGACTTGAAATATCTGTAAAACACACGGAGAGAGAACGATAAAACTAGGCTCCTGGATGACGAGTCTTTGGTAGTGGACAAATGCTTTACACTGCTTTTAAAGATCTGCCTTCTGGGTCACGCACTGACAAAGATTTCATTCTGTGGCTCATAAATCTCTCGTCCGTGGGGAAAGGGCTAATCTCGGTTCGGCGAGGGAAACCACATACCTCTGCAAAAAGCACATTTTTCTTCTGGAAATAAAGAAAAGAAAACTCGCCGACACCATTGTGTTTGTGGGATTCGACAATGTGCCGTGTGACATCATGAAGTAATAGGTTTCAAGGGCCCACGGACCATGGAACAAATCAACAAAATTGCAGTTGCTCTTTCTACAAGAGGCTCTGAGGTATGTGGCTCAGTCACACGGAGGAGTGCCTCAGAGAGCAATCAACCCAAGACAAGCACAACAGATTTTAATCAAGACCGAGGCAGAGAGACAGGCAATGGGTCAGTTGCATCAACCGAGCATGTATGTGCGGGTCTGCAAGGTGAAAAGCAATCTGCAGCGGTTCCGTCTCGAATGTTTAACAAGTATCGCTGCCGCTTACGACCGCTGTGAAAGACGCATGTGAGCAGCAGCGCTCTGTCGGTCTGTGCAGTTTGGTATTCACTAAATTAGGATCCAGACATGTTTGAGAGCAGGTCATTGACTCATCTTTATGAATCATCCCAAGTGATGCTAGAGGAAGGAGATGTAATTGTGTTAGATCGTGCTTGTGTCTGGGTTAGATATATTGTTATGTAACCAATGCAATGTCCTACTTGGTTTTTACTTAAGCTGACATTATACTGTCCGACCCCCGCGAGTGCACAAGAGTCCGTTAGGGTCAGAGGGTGTTCGCATAGGCTCTGTGCGGACGTCCGCATACTGCCAATTTCATGTGAGCATGCGACGATGTGACTTGTCCGGACATGTCAGCGCAGCCACTCCGCTACAAGTGCTACGTAGCGATCGCTGACCATGTGTAAAACGCGTCCTCCGAGCGGATAGTACAAACAGAACTACTATGTGTCCATGGTGTCCACAGCTGTCTGTGTACACGGCCGTTTGAGAGAATAATCAAGCCTTTAAGCTCAGTATAAACAGTAAGAGTGGATGATACAACGTATCTGTCCCCTAGCCTGGTTCCAGGTTGTTTTGGTGGAACATTTGCACCCCGCAAAGACAACACCACATGCAATATTAAATGAAGTTAACTCTTCACACAATACAGTAACGTGAGCTACTTAAATTAGCTGGATACATGGTTAAACCTCATTTGGTCTTACCAGTGTATCGCCGTGTGGACTTCGTCCAAAGCAATCCCACCAATCGGTCCCAAAACGTCCCAGTTAGAGAGGAAATGTCTTAAACGTATTCTTTGTAAATCTTTACAATCATTCCCCGAAAGAACCAAGCAGGCCTGCCTTGGTGCACCATCCAAATGTTCTTTGAAACTTGCCGTTTTTAATGGTTAACTTGCTAGCTCGAAGTATGTTGTTGTCTCCCGAAGAGAGCGGCAACACACATCGAGATTATCCTGGCAATGATTTGTCGTAGATCCAGACTATGATGACAATGACTTTAGTTAGACTACAGAAAAAAAAAAGAGAAGTTGCGTGGCTGAAGTTACTTGCAAATTTGGTTAATAAATATTTTAAATTCATAATACTGTATACATAATGCAGGAAGCGGCATCAAATTACTGGTTTATGATGACAATCGAGGATTAACTGAACATTTGGCATGGGGATCATATTTTACCCATGGTTGTATTTATCATTAGATAGATATTAGTGGACATTATATGATCAGATACTCGGTGGGTAACGAGACATTAACTGGACATTCTTTCTCGTTGTTTTGGCGAGTAAAATATGTAAAGTGACCAGCAGAATTTGGAAAATCGATGCTAAGCTGGAAAATAAATATGAGGGAGATTGAAGAGAATAAGTGGGAAAAGAGACGAGATTTAAAAAAGGGGGGGAAGAAACAAGAAGAGAGAAGAAATGTGAAAAAAAACAAAAGAAAAATACAGAGATCAACAGAGAAGTACTAAAAAAAAAATAGAGGGGGAAATAAAAGTACGAGGAAGACAAAATAAGCTGCCCCGGGAGAAAAAGCTGCAAAAACGTGGGAAGAACAGAGAGGACAGGAAGATGACAGGAAACACGAGAGAGAAGGGAAAAATGAAGGGGGGGAAAGCAAAGTAAAGCAACTAGAGGCAAACAGTTAAGATGCAAGAAGGAATGATGCATGACGAGATAAGAAAAGAGAGATGAGGAGGTGGAGAGACGATAGAAGAGAGAGGACAGAAAGGAAAGGAATCAAAAGGAGACTGGGAACAGGAATAAGAAAAGGGAGCCTGAGATGAGAGGGTGAAGAGGAAGAGAAGATGAGAGGAGGAAGAGGAGAGCGTTTGTTGTTTTTGCTGTGCATGAGTCATCGTCAGATCCTATTATGACTGAAGCAGCGTTACCGCTCTCGCCCACTGCTAACCTACGGCTACATGCCTTCTACATGCATCAAACACACACACACACACACACACACACACACACACACACGGCCGGTTGCCACATTCTTTTGAGTGTTTTCTCATCAGATAATGCCAAGGTAGCAGCTTTTCTCCCAGGGTCCACAAAAATACATTAACAAGATTACAATTTACAGATACACCGACCACAAATGAGATTAGGACCCATAATACATTGCATTGTACAACATTTGACAGTGAAATATGTCCCGTCAGTTACATTTGTTTTCCATCCCTTGAACCTCACAATACAATCAATACTTTAGCATTCTGCTACTGTAGCAAGCAGAAGCACTGTGAAATCAACAGCATTGCTTGGTGGGATTGGTCCTTTTGGAGCTACGCTGCAGACATGGCGACACATTTCAGCACTACAATTAATATTCTTACTATGTCCCTATGTGTAGTGGCACTTTTTGACTGCTAGGAGTCACCAAAGTCAGACTTCTTATAGTCTCACGAAACATCCGAAAGAATACGAGTTGCGCATGAAGGAATCTACAGACAGCAGCCAAAATGCACAACTTCAGGTATGGCACAGGAACATTGTTTACTTCATTAATGTGTTTACTGTGTTAATGGACTGAAGATGGCAGTAGGATTCAGTATTCGGGTTCGAATTTGGCAGAACCCCAAAAATCTGGATTCGGTGCATCCCTAGTTCAGACTGCTAAAGTTAACGGACATGTGACCGGTCGTCACGTGACCGGTCAGCGGTCGCCTAATTTCATAGGATATCATATGAATTATTTTGCATAAGATTTTGTACGATATCATACGGACCCGTTCATGAGAATGCGTTGCTTGGTGGCGCAGTGGTTGCCTGACAGAAAGTAGGCACTGCCGAGTACTGGGTTTGATTCCCGGGGCCATGTGGAGTTTGCGTGTTCTCCCCGTGTTTGCGTGGGCTTCCTCCCACCATAAAGATATTCATGCTAGGTAACCCCTGCCGTTGCCCTTGACGTAGGGTACGGGCAGTACAACTGGAGTTGGTCCCCGGGTGCCGAACTATGGCTGCTTAGGTAGGATTATTATATTATTACCATACACCTAGAGGCTTTAATTATATACAATGATATGTCATTTAAACTTGTTATAACTCTGAAATCCTGATACCCTAGTTGATCTTAATCTGCATCACTGTGGAATAACATTACCATCCGCACCAGAGAAAACCAGCATTTGACAGTTTTTCAGACACTTACAAGGACACTCCACCTGTGATAGGAGGCAGGCGATCAATTCACTCCTAACCTTGGTAATGTTATCGGGGTAACCTCAACTTGAGCTTGGAAAGGAAAAACTTTTTTAATGGAAAGCCTTTTGTTATAAACTCACGGTGTAAGGTAGCAAAAGCCTAATGAAAGATATAAAGTTGCATCGATTTAGGCCATTGTTTCTACGGTCTATCTTTTGCAAGATCACCAACTTTATGGAATTGCAATACTAAAGCTGGGTTTAATTTATCCTGACAAGCGTCCCCGTCGTGAAAAACGACTGGCCTCTCTCAATACCATGACACTGTTATACGGCCCCAAACTGTCTTGTTCAACAAACACCTGACTTTCACACAAGAAACTAGGGTTTGCGTCCTGTTTCCTACCAACATCGGGGTATTTTACCCGTGATGGCAGTCACCTGCTCTCCTTAACCATGACCACGATTCTTTTTCTAAAACTAACCAAGTAGTTTCAGTCGTCTAAGCGTAACTAGACCATAACCATGGTCATTTTTGCAGTGGTCATATGAGTCATTTTGGAAGGCAATGGCAAACAACCTATTGGTCGTTTATGTAGGTAATGTACCTGTGAAGTAATCAATCAGGTAGACTCAAGCAGTAACACTGCAGGGTGACAGGGCTGATTCTATAGCACTGAAAGAAGAGATCAATCAAAATGGTCTATAATACAAAACTTTAAAGTCACGCTGAACTGAATGCATTTCACAAGCATTTTGAAAAAAAAAAAAACATCCTTCTGTTGTTATGTGCCATGCAAACATTCAAGGAAAAGCATGGATGCAAGATGCTCTCCAAATGCTGTCTCTCAGAGGAGACACTACAGTGACAAATATATGCCATGTGCCTGAGGCCTACTCCACATGTCAAGCGGTCTGAGCTGCACTCTCCGCCAGTTTGGGCGGCAGAGTCAGTGCAGGGAGCTCAGCTCAAAGCCGATACGTCATCGTGTTACTTATAAAGAAGTAACGGATACATATCTGCAGAAGGGAAAGCCACTGCAGAGATGGCTTGAAGGTTTATAGGCTTCTTGGTTAAGTGTACACCCTGTGAAAGGTCAGCAGAAAACACTTTGAATATTCAAATTATTTGATATTTAGGTATACTGGCGAGTGTCACACCTTCAAGCTTCAGCGTCTTCCTCCACAGGAAAACTCTTTGCAGATACGTTGTCTGCACTTTGGAATCAGAGTTAATACCATTTCATTCTCCTTTTTTACAAGGGTACTGAAGAATGACAATGTGCTATCTCGCATCTTTAACAACCCACAGCCACTCAAACAAGACCCCCTCTGTCTACTCTGGGATGCAGTCAGCCATCACTGACAGATTCTTTGGTCAAATAAGAGCTGCAAAGTAAAAAATCTCTGATTCCAGATTCATACATGTCCATATTTTCTAGTTTCTTCACTGCTCTGTGACAGTAAACTGAATATCTTTGAGTTGTGGACAAAACAAGACATTTGAGGACGTCCTCTTGGGCTTTGGGAAACTGATCAACTTTTTTCTGACATTTTATAGCCCAAGCAACTAGTCAATCAATCAAGAAAATAAAATAATCAATAGATTAAATCGACTATGAAATAATCATTAGCTGCAACCCAAGTCATATACATACACACCTTATTCCTTTTGAGTTTCACTATGTATAACATAAAGCTCGCCTCACATTCAAGTCCTCTGCTGTTCTGATGTCGAAGAACATTTTGTGACAAGCCGCGAGGCCGGTATAGTTTTCACCTTGGGAGTGTGTGTCTCATCATGGCAAACGTGGTCCTGGAGACACCTGCCGTAGCGGGAACTACCACAGAGGCCGTTTTGAGAACTTATATTTGAGAACTGATTTTATTTTCAGATTTTGTCACCATCATAGCTTCACAACCGTGCGAGATGCAGTCACGAAACTTTACAGGTGTGTAGTTTAGGTCAAAATGAAGGACAAGTTCGAAGAGCGCTGTGGTCTGAGGTGAAAGGTTGTCTGAAGTAGGGGGCTGGGAACTAAGGAAGGGCCGGCCACCCCCCCTTTATTTGGCGTTGCAGCTGGTGTGATCCCATTGCAAGATTGTGTCTAGTTAGTGTTTGCATTGCAGCATTTGAGATTCTGAATCTTTTTAAACCACTCCGAGCTACTAAAATGGCTTCACTTATTGCATATGTTTTGCAAAGTTTTATCACTTAATTTAAAGTGAAGTTCTAATGAAGCTGGCTGCTATCTTTGCCTGCATGTAGTCGATGCTCTTTATGAGAGCACTTCCAGATCCGTGAGCATTTGGGACTTCTGCATCTTGCTCAACACTTCGGCACCAGCGTTGATGGACATATGATCAATAATGTGGCCTTTTCAGCAAAAGGTGCTGCATGTGGCATTTTCAGACACCAATGTATCAATGAAAAACTCGATTCTCATATGCTAAGGGATGATTACTGTAAACAAATGAGACGCGTCTATCTGAAGTTGTGACGTGGGCTATAGGTTATATCAGCTGGCTGGTGTTCTGGAATGAAAAGCCGTATCAGTCCTGTTTTGTGTTGACAGTTGCAGTGACACCCAGGCTCTAAAAGTGCTCTCTCTCTCTCTCTCTCTCTCTCTCTCTCTCTCTCCAGACAATAGTGAAAAATGCTAACGATAATTTCCCTAAGGGAACTTGATTGGTCTGTCCAACAGTCCAAACCCCGAATTTATTACGTTTCTAATAATATAAAACAGAGAAAAAGCAGCAAATACTGACATTTGTGAATCTGGAACCGGAGATTTTTTGCTTGATAAATTACCTCAATGAATCGGTCGTAGAAATTGTTGTTATTGAATAGGCTTCTGTTGATCAACGAAAAACAATGTATTGACTAGTCAAGCAAAACTGATAAAAAAGCAGTGGTCTTTCATGATTCCTGTTACATTTTGGGGGTTGTTGTTTTCAGAAAATGTTTAATACACTTGAGCTGGCCACAAAGGAAAATTGTTATTATTATTTTTTTGAAGTTTTGGCATTCATTCCTATAGTGTGGAGGTCGGTGTGCATCGCTTGTTTTTGTTTTGTTTGTTATAGTCTTATTTGGAAATTATACTAATGCCTGTAAATAAACACACTGATGGTGTACCGACTTGAAATGTCGCCAGAGGCCCGTTCAGTGCTGTGTTCTGCCATCTGACTCACGTCTTTCCTTTATACTCTCCTGTCTCCTCTCCTGTCGCCTCCTCTGACCTCCTCCTTTTCCTGTCTTCTCACTGCTCTCCCTGTTGGGTTTTTTTGGTGTTGGGCGCTAAATCACACACCGTTTATTACGCACCCACACATACAATCACAGGCTTGCGCTCCACTAACCAGCACATTATTTGATCTTCTAGTTCCCTGATTAATGGGATCTCCTCCTTCCACTGATAACGACTCGAAACCGGGCCTTCTATCTTTCTTCTTCACACTCTCCTCGGTCTTTATCCGTTTCCCTCATATGGCTCTCAGGACTCTATCACTCGGTCTCTCTTTTCATTCGCCTTTTTGTCTTCCCTCTCATTCTCCTTCCCTCTGCTTTCTCCACGTCTTTCATGCAAATCACGGATGCCATCCTTGGTTGTACTCTTAAATTACTACATGGTCTGCATGATGGATGAGTGTTGCACGCACACTCTCTCTTTTTTCTCTCTTGCGTGTGCGCACACACACACACACACACACACACACACACACACACACACACACACACACACACTTGCTTATCCATTATCTGTCCTTCAACAGGGGAATGAGATGTTTTGATCAAACAACTGTTACACGGCGCTGGTAAAGCTACTTATAAATGCATTACACAGTAGTCATGTCCTGCTAAATGTACAAACGCACACACACACACACACACACACACACACACACACACACACACAATGATGCATGCAGAAAAGAAGTGACTGTCCTATCAACATTTTGGTTATCTATCTGTCTATTTGTTTGGCGGTGCATTTAGAGGTTAAGGTGCCAACCATGAACCACAACATTGCTGGTTTGTCATTACCCAATCGTTCTTCCCTACTTTCCTGCTATCTATGTACTGTCGCTAGCTTAACTTCCTGAAATGTGGGGAATTATTTTAGTGCAACATTAGCTTATTAAAAAGTGCTGTTATTAACAAATGTTTTTTTCTCAGAGTGCTCAGTTTATGTTGTAGGAACACCAGAGGTGTTGAAATTAATCAAATAATCGATGCATCGGGATGCGGACATGGACAATGCTGCATCGATGCAGTGGCCCACCATAATCGACTATAACGCAATGACGTCGCTCGTTAATTTTCCGGGCGCAGCATAAACATTCAAATGAAAAATAACAGTCTCAGTAGCCTAACCCGTTTCTCTCACACACTCACACACACACACACACACACACACACACACACACAGACACAGACAGACAAACACACAAACAAACAAACACAGACACACACACGCAAAACGGCTGAGCGGAGACACGGGAGAGTGGAGAGAATCACAAATTGAGAAGAGGAAAGAAAACACTGAGAAACATCGAGAGACACTAGTTAGCTTGGAGAAGATCTAAGTGGAATAACGAAGCTGAAGAGGCGTAGCTACACTACGGCACTTTTCCTGTCTAACAGCAGTGGTTTAGAACAAACGTTGTGCTAGTGTGCCTGGCTAACTTTGGAGCTAACGGACTAGCTAAAGTTGTAGCTAACGGCGGAGAGTTGCTAATTCGGAGGACGCTGATTTTGGACTGGAGAGGACGACAGCGCGTTTCCTGCTGAAGAGGACTTTGCCGTAGCTGGTGACTGGTTTTCGTGTTTGAGCTGTGTTTCGTGGACTAACAGCTAACTGTAAGTTGGATTTCTGTGCGTTTGCTTCACTGAAGATAACGTCCTGCTGGCTGCTGCACGTCCACACGAGCTACCGTCAGGCCCGCAACTTTTTTTTTTTCTTCCTCTCGGCGTGTGTTTGTGTGGGTGGGTAGGTGTGTATTAACACAGTGGTTTAATAGGGTCTGAGTAAGTTTTACATTGAAACTGCTGTAAGGAGGAATACTTTTGTGTAGCTGGAGTGTTATAAGTGGAAACTGATAGAGAAACAGGTAATGGGGTAGTTGTGTGTAATATCATTGGAATGAATATTGCAGTTAGCATATTTGAAGGGTGTTTGTGTTTTTTTTTTTTTTGTTATTCAATCTAACAGCTAAATATTATTTGTACATTTAAGTTATTGTTCAGTAAACAATACCTTTTTTGTTAAAGAGTTGTCTGGGGTCAGTTATTCCAATACAGCACAATAGATTTGCTGGTTAAAAGTAGGGTGGTATATGACTAATCCAAAATAGGTAAACCTTCGTGGTAAATACCGTAAAGAAATGAACCCAAACACTTCATCATTCCAGTCTGAAGTTACATATTGCAGCTTGGGCATTGCACTTGACAATACAAGTTTGTCAAGTCAAATATCCTATATGGCTTTAATAGAAAAATGTATTTTGAAGCATCGTGATGCATCGAGATATCGAATCGAAGACCTGATAATCGTAATCGAATCGGGAGATCAGTGAAGATTCACACCTCTAAGGAACACTGTGTGATGTTGGAACGGCATTACATACATGCGAACTAAAGCAAATGATCTGCTAGGTAGTTAAAGAAATAAAGCAGCATTGATTATTATTTAGTTCTTATTTTTCATGCAAAGGTCTATAGCATAGCAGTCTGGATCAACGGAAGTACATTTCCAGGATAAAGCCTCACAGGCTTTGGCCCTCATCTTCCTCTCTCTGTGTTGCTGTTCTCAAAATCCCTTCGCTTCAGGAAACAACAAACTTTGTGCTGGTGAGCTACACGCTGAAAATGGCAAGTTTTGAAGAAAATTTGGATCAAGGCAGGCCTGCTTGGTTCTTTCAGTGATTCTGTGATTGAACAGATTTACAAAGAATACGTTCATGGCATTTACTCTCTTAACTGGGACGTTTTGGAACCGATTGGTGGGATTGCTGTGGACAAAGTCCACACGGCGATACACTGGTAAGACCAAATGAGGTTTAACCATGTATCCTGCTTAAATAGCTCATGTTGCTGTATTGTGTGAACAGTTAACTTCATTAGGGCCCAAGCATGAAATGCAAGGCCACAACGGTGCCTTGCACTGAAAGTGAGAGGAACCTATTGTTTTTGTAAGGATTATTATTAATTATTATTATTATTATTATTATTATTATTATTATTATTCTGACGCGTCACTGGCATTTTTGAGGGGCTTAGCATGCTGGAAAACTCACAAAAATGTGCACACATGTCAGACCTGGTGAAAAGTTCTGTAATGATTGGGCTCGGGCGTTGCCAGGGGGCTCCATAGCGCCCCCTAACGAGCGCCATGATTCGGAAAAAAATGAGAAGTTAATATACAAAATTTTGAGGGAACATAGGTCTCATCTTGAAGTCCATGGAGCATTTTTTTGAAAAATGTTCCATCCGACAGATAGTCGTCAATCTTGGTTTTCGTGTGGAAATGTTCATGTAATATTGTATGTGGCATTTTCTTTTGTGGGTGGCAAATGTTCCACCAAAACAAGTTCCTTCCCGAGACTATTTTGCAGAGCCGCCGTCTCTGCGTACGGACCTTAGACGATTGTGATTGGTTTAAAGAAATGCAAACAACCCAAAGCGTTTTTTTTTCTCCTGTGTCTGTGGTGTAGCCAGACCTTACTCCACAGTACTGTGGAGATAAGTCTATATGACATTATTGCCAGCCCTAACAGTTGGAGAGAAGGTTTCCCCCACCTCCGTCCTTCTTTCTGTCTCTTTTTGTGTGTTTTTTTTCTTTTGTGCGGAAAGTTTGTGTTCTTTGCATGTTCTTTATCAAGCAGCGCAAGGTTGATCCAGCTAAAGCTTGGTTTATTTATTCAAGGCAAGGTTTATGGTCTTTATCGCCACTCACGCTCAAATTGTGCACACTCCTAACCTTGGAGGATTGCTGCACTGGGGGTTCAGTGCTCAGGAGCAGCCATGGGGGCTGGTGTTGTCTTCCCTTCAACCATAAACTTGTCCTTTTCGGGTCAAAATTGAAAATGATTTTTTTTAACGTTAACGTTTTTGTTGCTTTTTTTGGATGCTTTTGCCGCTTTTTTTAAATGTTTTTGTGGCTTTTTTCAAAACATTTTTTTTAATTCATGGTCAATCAACTTAATTTAAATGACATGTTATCCTTAATTTGCGAGTTTAAAAAAAAGCAGAAATTATGAATTATTTTGACTAATAGTTAAGATCAGAGGATGTTGAGTGGATCACAGACTGGTTTATGTCAAAGTTTAGTCAGGATACTGACTACCTCCCCCCCCAAGTGCTATAAAATTTAACAAAACACCCAAAATTCAATGGAAGTAATCATTAATGTTAACTGCTAAGAATGTTGTATGGGTTCCATACAACGTACACCCAGGCATCCATGATATTTTTGGTTCAATTTGGTTGAAAGAAACCCATATTTCTGATATATAAAAAAACTTTGAAAACGGGTCAAATTTGGCCCGAGGACAACACAAGGGTTAAGAAAGAAGAGGATGTACTCAGCCCCTAACACAGATCTTTACCAAATACATTGTGTGAAGTACCGCCCCCCCCACCACCACATTAAATAAGATGGACTGGTACAAATAGGGGCCTTTAACAGCCTTTCAGGGGTCCACAAGGCAGTCATCATTGGGTCTCTCACACACACACGCCATGAGCAAACACAATTCTGGCACCATCGCTGTCCGTGTCTAGCACTTCTCGCTCTCTTTTTCTCACACAAACAAACCTCATTCCTGCTCTGTCGCCCCATCTCCCTCTCTGACACACTCATCTTGAGCAAACACCTATCCCGCTTTGTTGCGCGCGCACGCACACACACACACACACACACACCCACACACACACACACACACACACACCTATTCTCACTTTGCCGTGCACTTCCTCTCTTTCTCTCATACACACATGCAGGTTAAGTAAACATGCAAAAGGATTTTCAATCGGAAGATAAACATGCTCGCGGGTTAGAGGGCACGTGGTCTGCTAGTGCACATGAGGCGCTGTCAGACTTTCTGTAACGATGATAGAATAAATCACTATTCTATTCCTCACCTTATTGGTGATAGAGAATACAACGGGTAAACGTTGACAGAGAATCCCAACAGAGCACATACGTTGACACAAGGGATGCATCACTAAAGAAGCAGAGGGGAGAAGAAAGAGAGGATCACTCTACTGCCGGGCTGTTCTCATGAACCAGTCGTACATATCGCTACGAAAAGTAACGCACTGTAATTCGTATGTATTCCACGTATTTTTATTACTGTATGCACCACGTTGACTGCTGCTGTATGAGGCCGCAAAGAGCCACAAATAAAGGAGGTCAGGGTGGGTCCTAAAACACAGGGCTTTCAAGCGGGGGGAGTGGAGTTTGTGTCCTGGAAGAAGTTAAGGGGAAAACACAAGACTTTCACCCAGGAAACAGGTGTTCATGTCCCGGGAGTACTACTTAAAGCAACACCAAAGCACTTTTCTTCTTTGGTCCCCCTACAGGTTGGAAGTGGAATTGTCCATTACCGTTCTCATTCAAACTACAGATCCGTTACCCGATCTGGCAAACTTGCATAGTACAGTCATAGCCGATAGAGGGCCGCAAAGCGAATGCAGAAGTGCCGATCACCCTGTTACGAGTTGATAAACCACTAAAACGATTTTGGAAACATTATTTTAAAAAGGTACAAAAGAATCTTTGGTGTTGCTTTAAGGGCACCGGTTTTAAATCCGAACCAAAACTTAACTGCAACGGCCGCTGAAACGACCGAAACATCACGGTGCTCTGTACCCGGCTCACAGTCACCTTTTCTCAGCTAAATTTAACTGTAAAGACCACTCAACTTAACTGTCATGCAGAGATGGGAAAAGTACTCACTTCCCGTACTCAAGTAGCATTACAGATACTTGTGTTAAAAAATACTCTCGTAAAAGTAGAAGGACTGGTTTAACTTCTTTACTCAAGTAAAAGTAACAAAGTACAGGCTTGGAAATGGACTTAAAGTATAAAAGTAAAAGTAGCCTGGCGAATGACAACCATTTTGTTATGCAAAGCTACCTGGACCACACAAATGTTACTAGAGTGCAAGCTGAGAGACTTCAGTGGACATGGAAAAAAGGCTCTTTATATACCATTGCCTACATTTTAAATGGATGTCTGCCAACAGGCCTAAAACATCACATATATGATTATTGTGACAGAGACTTGGACTCCAGGTTAATACGATTCTGACTGAGTAGCAAGATATGAATTCAACTGTGATTCTGTGAGAATTCAAACATGAGCCCTCTAACTTACGTCTGAGAGGTTTGCGACATTGACGTTAACATTAGCTTCAAAATAAAGTTGATTTGAGACAAGACCAAGTAACGTTATCGTTTAAGTGGTCTCAAAAACAAGAAGGGCCTTGAGTAACGTTAACGTTACTACAGCACTGTTACACTAAATCAAGTTACTGAATTCGTTTTTTTAATATAAAGCTATACATGCAGATATTGCATCAGCTAGTATTAGATGATTTTCAACGCTTGCTAACCTTAACGTTACTTGGGTTACTTAACTAAACGCTAGCCAACCAAGGCATCGTCATTGCTAGCAGGAGAACAAATGTAACTGACTGATTAATGTAAACTTAATAAAGTTACTGAAACAAACAAATAGCTTTTGATAACAACAAAAAGATGCATTTAACTCTATGTGTTTTTTTAAAATTCAATGGTAAATTCTTGAAAGCCAGCAGTTCGTGGTGTTTCGGTTGGCACAATTTGCAGCACATTATAACAACGTATATTCCCATCCAAATAGACTGAATTTGGTATTGATGACGCGAAAAATAATAATGGTACCACATCTGAAATTATTTTAAACTCAAGTAACGAGCCAATTTTGTAAAAAGGAGTAGAAAGTACCGATATTCGTGTTCAAAATGTAAGGAGTAAAAGTAAAAAGTCGGCACAAAAATAAATAGCAATGTAAAGTAAAAAATATCTGAAGTATTTGTACTTCGTTACTTCCCAAAAAAAGGTCCCAACCCCACAGGAGGGGGGCCTACTCGCTGTAGGTTACAGTGACAGTTTGGATGCATTTTCAATTTGGTCATTTCCTTATTTGTCCATTCATCTCAGCCCCACTTGTGTTCACCCTTCTCCATTGGGACTCCACGTCCATCTACCTTAGTCTCAGGAGCCAATAAATGGAACTTGTTGAAGCACTTTCCACCAAGCTGTCAGAAGCCGTGTTTCTTAATGACTCAGCTAATGAATGGGAGATCTGAAATGAGCAAATCCTGGCTAAAAGGCCCACTGGGAATACATCACTTAACACAACAATGATGAACGTCTCCACCTTATTTAATGTCAGGTGACCATTTAAACACTGCCATACACCCAACCAGTACATCTGTGATTGGTATGCCTCTCATTCCAAAACAATTAAAATGCTGATTATCAAAGCCTACACTCTTTTGGTTTCAGGCTTTCCACCAGATTTTGGAACCTGGCTGCAGGGATTTGTTACCATTCAGCCCCAAGAGCATTAGTGAGGCTGGTTTACTGATGTTGGGAGTTAAGGCCTGGCTTGCAGTCCGCTTTCCAGTTCATTTTGGATGGGGTTGAGGTGGGAGATCCGTGCAAGCCAGTTGAAGGTATTTTAAAACCCTAAAAGAGGGCTTTTGTGGCCGGGGTAGCTCAGTGGGTAGAGCAGGCGCACATATACTTAGAGGTTTATGCCTCGACGCAGAGGTCCAGGGTTCGAATCTGACCTGTGACGATTTCCTGCATGTCTTCCCCCCCTCTCTCTCCCCTTTCTCACTTAAGCTATCCTGTCAATTAAAAAGGTAGAAAAGCCCCAAAAAAGAATCTTAAAAAAAAATAGATTTGGGGCTTTTGAGAAAACATTGAAGGCTGGAGCCCCAGAAATCCCCCACCACTCTGGCCCTGATTCAGACAAAATGCCAATATAAAAAAATGTTGTGATGATCCTATCCTTCCAACTTCTAACTTCAACTCTGCATTCACACATGACCTAAACCTTCAGAAACGTACAGTGTCTCCAATAACATAGGACTGTGGAAATCTCTCTCTCTCATACTATTGTCCACACCGTTCTGTCTCTTTTTCACATGCGACACTTTATCATCTGCACACATTCACATATGCGCACTATCACGCACGCACGTGCACACCGTAGCTGACCAACATCATCACTGTCTGCCTCCTCTCTGTGTTCATGCTGCAGGACCAACACGCAACCTCTCTTGTTCTTTCTCTCTCACTCGCACAAGTACGAACGCACACGCGCGCCCTGACCTGCCAGCATCAGTAGCCTCGCGCAATCTCAGCTGAAACGGCGGAACAAACCCGTGGTGACACGTGCGCGCACAAGCGCGCGGGTCCAACAGACCAAGCTTGTACGCGCGCGCACAGGCACACACACACACACACACACACACACACACACAATTAGCAAAGCTGCAGGTGCTTCTCAATCAGCCCACATGCGCAGAAGACGCTCGCGAGCGCACACGACCACTTCCAGTGATCCAGAAAACTCTAAAAACACACGAAGCAGAAGCCGTGAAGATTCAAAGTGTCCCCTGGAACAAACTGCTCACATTTCGGCACACATTTTTAAGCAGCAAGAAACCCACATTAGCGCGAAAACACGCACTCGAGCGCACTCACGTGCTAGCGAGAGCAAAACACACAAACGCACATGAATTTGTTTTGCCTTCCTACCTTCCTCGTGCATCCGCTGCAGACAGAAAGTGAGGTTCCTCCGCCAGCCCGGCATGTTCATGAGGGAGAGGAGGGAGAGGAGGACAGGTCTAGAGGGTGAGGGTGGTGATGATGAAGAGGAGTGCTGATGGTGATAGATCCTGTCCGGTCTAGGTGATGACACGCAGGCGACAGTAGCAAATATAACGATTCCCCCTGTTGTTTTTTCTTCTTATTATTCTTCTCTTCTTCTTCTCTTCTGCTCTTCTTCTTCGTCTTCGTTGTTGCTCCTCTGTGGTCCTCTCCCGGTGTGGCTATCGATACACGGCAATTAGCGGCTGCTCTCTCCGGTAACAACCTCGCTGACAGTCCGTGTGACAGTCGGTCCCGCTGCGGCACCAATGCTCTCTCTCTCTCTCTCTCTCTCTCTCTCTCTCTCTCTCTCTGCAAACAGAGTCCAGTCACCTCTCTCTCCCCCCTCTCTCTCTCTCTCTCTCTCTCTCTCTCTCTCTCTCTCTCTCTTACTCTCTCTCTCTGCAAACAGAGTCCAGTCACCTCTCTCTCCCCCCTCTTACTCTCTCTCTCTCTCTCTCTCTCTCTTACTCTCTCTCTCTTACTCTCTCTCTCTCTCTCTCTCTCTCTCTCTCTCTGCAAACAGAGTCCAGTCACCTCTCTCTCCCCCTCTTACTCTCTCTCTCTCTCTCTCTCTCTCTCTCTCTCTCACTCTCTGCAAACAGAGTCCAGTCACCCTCTCTCTCTCCCCCCTCTTACTCTCTCTCTCTCTCTCTCTCTCTCTCTCTCTCTCTCTCTCTCTCTCTCTCTCTGCAAACAGAGTCCAGTCACCTCTCTCTCTCTCTCTCTCTCTCTCTCTCTCTCTCTCTTACTCTCTCTCTCTTACTCTCTCTCACTCTCTCTCTCTCTCTGCAAACAGAGTCCAGTCACCTCTCTCTCCCCCCTCTTACTCTCTCTCTCTCTCTCTCTCTCTCTCTCTCTCTCTTACTCTCTCTCTTACTCTCTCTCTCTTACGCTCTCACTCTGCAAAGAGTCCAGTCACCTCTCTCTCTCCCCCCTCTTACTCTCTCTCACTCTCTCTCTCTCTCTCTCTCTCTCTCTCTCTGCAAACAGAGTCCAGTCACCTCTCTCTCCCCCCTCTTACTCTCTCTCTCTCTCTCTCTCTCTCTCTCTCTCTCTCTCTCTCTCGCTCTCTCTCTCTCTCTCTCTGCAAACAGAGTCCAGTCACCACTCTCTCCCCCCTCTTACTCTCTCTCTCTCTCTCTTACTCTCTCTCTCTTACTCTCTCACTCTGCAAAGAGTCCAGTCACCTCTCTCTCTCCCCCCTCTTACTCTCTCTCACACTCTCTCTCTCTCTCTCTCTCTCTCTCTCTCTCTGCAAACAGAGTCCAGTCACCTCTCTCTCTCTCTCTCTCTCTCTCTCTTACGCTCTCTCTCGCTTTCGCTTACTCTCTCTCTCTCTCTCTCTCTTTCTCTCTCTCTCTCTCTGCAGAGTCCAGTCACCTCTCTCTCCCCCCTCTCTCTCTCTCTCTCTCTCTCTCTCTCTCTCTCTTTACTCTCTCTCTCTCTGCAAACAGGGGCCAGTCACCTCTCACTTCAACTCAAAGGGGCTTTATTGGCATTAAAAGTTTCAATAACAATGTTGCCAAAGCATCAACATACAATTTGTACCAAATATTCGGACAGAACACAATAAACAGTTATATGAACTCAATATTAGAATGTATTTAAAACGTAACTCTCGCCAAAATGCAACCTATGGTCTTTTTTGTGAATGTACCCGAGTCAAACTTTCGTTTAAAAGCCTATTTAGGACGGAAGCGCCACTTTTAAGATTTACCGTACTTTCGTTTTTCAGTCAAATGGCCTTTTGAATGGGAGTCCTAGGGGCACTTTTATGCTAGCCTCAAAAAGCTATTTTTAAAACACTAAGAAGGCTCGACACAACATGAGACTTTGCTCCAAGTATCACCAGGGGCTCTACACCTTACCGAAAGCATTGAGAACATTGTTTGTGTACCCAGAGTTTATTAAAAAGAAAGGTTTTGAACAACACACTGTAGCTCTTGTTGTTTCAGGCTGCTACCACCTCGGCAGTCAAAATGAGTCGATATCAAAACAAGTAGCCACAGATTTAGTATATCCCTTGTGCACCGGTGTAGTTAAGGTGTAGAGCCCCTGGTGATACTTCGAGCAAAGTCTCATGTTGTGTCGAGCCTTCTTAGTGTTTTAAAAATAGCTATTTTGAGGCTAGCATAAAAGTGCCCCTATCACTCCCATTCAAAAGGCCATTTGACCGAAAAACGAAAATACTTAAAAGTGGTGCTTCCGTCCTAAATATGCTTTTAAACGAAAGTTTGACTCCGGTACATTCACAAAAAGACCCTAGGTTGCATTTTGGCGAGATTTACGCTTTAAATTACTGTAAGTAGGTTATATAAAACCATTTACATAGCACATATGAAAACAAGTTATTAAGCATTATGAAACAAAAACAACTCTAATAAAAATGTAAAGACATAGGCGAATTTAACATTAGATATTATACATATGTACAGAAAAACGCTCTAACAAAGTTATAACTAGACAAACAGCATTTTTGTAGGGATGTGTGTGTGTGTGTGTGTGTGTGTGTGTGTGTGTGTGTGTGTGTGTGTGTGTGTGTGCGTGGGTCACACTCTCTCTTTCATTCTTCCTTTCTGTTTCTCTGTAGGCTCTATCTGCTTCTCTCTCCCCCCTGATTTCCCTCCATCCTTTTGTCTCTACTTTATTTTCTTTCATTTACTCTGTCTCTCCTTGTCCTCCTTGCTCCACTCTCTGTATCCACTCATCTTTCCATATCTGAGTTCATTCTCAGTTCAAAAGTTTAAATTTTTTTTATTTGCTTATCAAGAAAAAAACTGTTTCCGAGGCAATTTAGCCTTGTGCTTTTATCAATATTTAACAAGTAATTTCTGCATTTATAAGTACACAAAAAAGGCTATTTACAGAGGCTTTATACAAATAGGCATGCATTGAGCCAATATGTACATGGATACACAAATATATATTAATGCTTTAACAAGCAGCAGCTGCTGGGCCATTCTCATTTTGTGCTACCAAATATTGTTCATAGCCACAGAACTTTTTTTTTTCTTCTGTCTTTTCATTCTTGTGGAGATCCCACAGTTTAGCAATGGTGTTCAAGACATGCAGAATATTTAGATAGAATGGTGCATTCATGACCGTAAGAACGAGATCCAGGGTATAAGTGGCCAAAATGGGTGGGAGGAGGTCCACAACATCATAGCCACCAAGATTGTTCTTGCTCGGGCTTTAACTTCTGGACCTCCTCCCACCCATTTTGACCATTTTTCGTAATGGCAGCGTTCGATCGCATCTTTCTGCTGCCATTACGGAGCTACATCTCAAACTAGCACACGACCTATGATCAATATTGAACACAATGTGTGTATGTTTACCTGATGAGTAACCTACAGTAAGCAAAAAATACTGCTTAGCTGATTGGATAAACCATCTGTCTATCACCACCTATGTTGGTGATAGACGGGCCAAATCAACCAATCAGATCAACGAAGCTAGCTAAGTTAGTGAAGCTAGCTAAGTTAATGAAGCTAGCTAGTTAGTGAAGCTAGCTAAGTTAGTGAAGCTAGCTAAGTTAGTGAAGCTAGCTAAGTTAGTGTAGCTAGCGTTAGTTTGGCTTCAAGGACCTTGTGGTTCTTCTAATGCCATCGCTTTAACATACAATTAAGTTAGGTAACGTAGCTAATGTTAACGTTTTTAAACTTACCATTTGTATGTGACATGAATCTCATCAACGACAATCCCCACCAAGTTTTTCACGGTACACTTCTGAAGAACAGCAAAAACATCTTTTCCGCCGAGAACAGCCTCCAGTGCCGTTTTGCTCTTCTTTCAATGAAGGAATACTTTCTAATTCGGATCAGACTAGCGCGATAGCTACGCTCATCTCATCTGTAGAAGTCACCATGTTGTTTAGACTGAACAGTCTAAAACAACTGTTACGTCACACCTAAACCCGCCTCAAAACCAATGCTGATTGGTCGGTTGTTTGGCGAACGGCTCCAAATTGTATCTATCTCAAGATGCCAGACTGATCTGCGAGTGGAAAACTGGAACTTGCGAGATCAGGACGGTCTCATGAGGCTACCTGATGAGCAGGTGGCACCGGAAAGGCAAGAGTTTAAGATTAACAACATTGTGTACATGGTACATCCAAAAAATTTGCTATTATGAAAAAAGTGTTAGATGTTGGATGCTGGATGCAAGTGCTTCATTTTGAAATGTGTTTAAGGCATTTTGTATGCAGTGTTTCATTTTTGAAGGAGATATGAGGCATTTTGCATTTTGTGTGTGCAGTGTGGGAATTGTAGAGTTTAGAAAAAAAGGAGACCGTTTTGAAAACGTGTGTAAGCAGTTGTAAAAAACTGTAGTTTAGTAAGTCTTCACTTAAAGCCATGCTCTCTTTTGATGAACTGTATATTAATTCTATTTCTTATGTGCATTGTATTTACAATAAAAATGTAATTAAAGCAAACTGAAGACCAGTCTCCTCTCTGTGTCTTCCATCCAATGAGTGTTTTTACTTGTTTGGACATGGATAGAATGACATGCATAAAAATTACTGTTTTTCATTTTTACAACAACTGTTACTGGAGTTGTTCCTCTTAAGAGTTTTTCTCTTCTGCATGCACCTTGGAAGTAGGTGAAGTCCCTACTCTGCTTATTTTTTTGATCTGTTGTTTTGGTATATCAGCCGCAATAATGCATTTGTCCACAGTACCTGTTGTTCACGTAGCCTTTTATATGACTCCTGTCATATATCACGAATGCAAATCTACAAACCTTAATATAGCATTTTTTAGTGCCTTGCTTGTGTAAACCAATAATGTCTGTTAGAAACAGATTTGCCCTGTTCAATTTATATTTAAAACTTGAATTTAAAATTACTCCTATGCCCTACAGTGCTCTGCTACGCTCTGGTTTGTTTTCAACCAACTTCAGATAATCTTTCTCTCTGCTAGATGTTCTACTTTCTTCAGCAGCTGGTGACTGACTTGCAGAGCTACCGAGTGGTGATGGCTCTCTGTGGTTTCACCACTGCGAGTAGCACTTTTCAAAGCACACATAGTCATTTCAACTTGCTGTTAATAAAATAATTATATATTAGTGATGCTTTAGTCTATATCCTTGACGTTCCACTTCCGGGATTGCTCAGCAGGAAATTCCATCGAATGCATGTATTTTCCATTTCCTTCTGCTTTCTTTGTGTTGGAATTTTTAAACTCTGGTGGATTTATGAGGACTATGGTGAACTGCTCCTCAGACCTCGGCAGGGTTAATTGAGACAGCTGGCTAGACTATCTGTCCAATCTGAGTTTTCTCTTGCACGACTATTTTGAAGCGGATCTGTGAAGAGTTTAGCACCTCCCATGACGATTCTGATTGGTTTAAAGAAATGTCATTAAACCAGAGCACACTTTCCGAATGCTATGTGGAGTAGTGACACCCTTCTTCAGTGCGCTTTGGAGGAGGGTCTGGCAAAGCGAGACTAGTGGTGCTTTAACCTTTCTATTCCATTTGGTATTCAAAAGCAGTCAAGTAAGTGAGGACGTTTTCACACCTGTAGTTTGTTTGCTTTGGTCCGAATCAGTTGGTGAGTTAGTAAACTTGGAGCAATTTGCCCTCGGTCGGTTTGGTTTGGTTTGGTTTCACACCTGGAAAAAATCCAAGCGTACCAAAATGCGTCATTACAAATCAGGCAAGAACGTCCCAGCCCTCTTATTGGTTGGATATGTCTGGGGGGCGGGAGCAAGAAAGTAAATCCAGGAAGAAGGTCCTGTGTTCTGGTCTAGTGGTCAAACCAGCTCATTTCATTAAAATGATCAGACGTTGTTTCGCGAGAGACGTTACTACGTCTGCTCTGGTCACCGAGACTTCGCTCTGCTCTGCCGGCGTCTGTCACCAACTTTAGCGGCAGCTGGTTTGACCACGGACATACGAGTGACGGACGGCAAGCTTGACTGCAGTCTATTTCTGTGATAGAAACACTGCAAGCTGCTACAGTTTGATGCTCTGCTGCATCGGAGATTGCTAAATGTACCTGACTACAGGAGACACTAGCGATACTAGTACATATAGTTGGTGCAGTTAGAGTACGGATCACGTTCTCACCACAAACAAACCGCTCCAGAGTTTGATTGAAAGCGTACCGAGACCTGCTTGATGAGGTGGTCTCGGTACGCTTGTTTGGTCCGCTTTTAGTGCGCACCAGAGTTCGATTGCCGCGTTCTCACCTGCCCAACGAACCGCACCAGCGGGCAAACACACTCTAGTTCGATTCAACCAAACTAAAGGCTGTTGGTGTGAAAACGACCTGAGTTTGTGGGAATGCAACAAAATTCCACTGTCATGTTTTTCTGCATAAGTGGACGAGAACCCTGGAACCTTTGGGGAGTGAGAACCCTGGAACGTTTGAGAGTGACAACTCTGGAACGTGTGGGAGTGGACTATAATTTGGACTTGACTAGATAGATGATATGATGGACAATGGCCACATGTCTAAACTGGGACCAATGCCCATGGGACCGACTCATCTACTTTCCTATTGTTTCCTACAGTGCCCTATTTTGTTTCGTTACATATGTCACATTTTCCTTTACATGGACTGGTCTTGTAGCACTACTGTCTGTTCATTGTTTGTTTATTATGTTCTGTTTAGTCTCACATTGCTAGAACTTCCTCCACAGTACTGCGGGGGAGGAAAAACATGCTGTAGTTTATTGGCATTTCTTTAAACCAATCACAATCGTCTTGGATGGCGCTAAGCACCTTACGGAGCAATGGTGCCTCTGCAAAATAGCCTCGGGAAGGAACTTGTTTGGTTGGTACATGTGTACGTTCAAAAGTTGTTTTAATCGTGCAACAGAAAACTCGGATTGGACAGATAGTCTAGCTAGCTGTCTGGATTTACCCTGCAAAGATCTGAGGAGAAGTTAACCATAAGGCCTCATAACGGACATCCGGCCAAAAAGAGTGACATCTGCTGGAATTTCATACGGCACCGGAGCAATCCTGGAAGTGGATCATTGTGGATATAGACTATGTTCTGTTTGCCTTTAAAAAATGTAATAAGCAGAAGAAAAAAAGAAAAGAGAAAAAATGCAGTCAATCAAAAACTGCGTGTCCGCATCCTCAGGAAAGTCACCTTCCCTAGCTGCACTGTCACACTCATCTACTTCATGTTCCCTCCTTCAGTCTCTGTGGAGCTTCTGCATACATCTGTGTGACATCACAGATGGGGGGGTGGAACACTCTCTTCTTCTGCTGGTAATTGCGGATTAAAAAGAGTGTTCACTAGTACACAATCCCACATATTGTAGGGATATTGTGGGATACATCATCATGTACTTTATAAACAGTTTCTAAACAAGAACTGTTAAGTTGAGTTTAAAGATGTAATACTGCTGTTGGAAATACAGTATTCGTAATAGCAGTTCGAACTGATTATGCTTTTCATCCACTTACTTGGTGCTTCCAAGCACTTGGACTTTACATTACATCAAGACGAACACAGCAGAGACTTAAATACACATAGACAGCAACAGGGAGACGAAAACAGCGAGCAAAGGTAGCACATTTGATTAGCAACACTGGAAATAAGATAACTTTTCTTTCTAAAATTGCTAAACTTTTTTGTCTGTTTTTTTTTTTTTCATTTAAATTACGTTAGTAACTTTCTATTGTTTGCTGTGAGACAAGAGAGTCTTTACAATTAACCTCGGAGTTCCTGTTCCAGAGACACGTCTATTCAGTTTATCAGTAGCTCGACAGTGGCCCCATCTCATTGTTTGGCATAGGCTATTGTTAACAATGCTAGCAGCAAGGCCTTATGGATGGCAGGATGTTGTTATTTTGCTTTGGTCCAAATCAGTTGGTGAGTTTGTAAACTTGGAGCGATGTCCCCTTGGTTGTGTTCCGTTTCAACACAAAATGCGTCATTACAAATCACGCAAGAACGGTCACTCCTCTTGTTGGTCGGATCTGGGGCGGAGGCAAGAAAGTAAATACGTGAAGAAGGTCCTGTGTGGACTAGTGTATATTATTTGCAACTCCATGGTCAAACCAGCTCATTTAATTTAAATAATCGCACATTGTTTCGCGAGCAGACGTAGACTTCACTCTGCTCTGCCGGTGTCTGGCTCCAACTTTAGCGGCGGCTGGTTTGACCACGGAGATGCGAGTGACAGACAGCGAGCTTGACTGCAGTCTATTTCTGTTAAGGAGAAACACTGCAAGCTGCTACATTTTGCTGCTCTGCCGCATCCGAGATTGCAAAGCACACCTGACTAAGGTAAAGGTAAAAGTACTTTATTGTCACATACACATGTAGCGAAATTCATTCTCTGCATTTAACCCATCCCTCAAGGGAGCAGTGGGCAGCCATTTACAGCCATTACCAACTCCAGATCTGAGCCAGTGCCTTGATCAAGAGCACTGACTGGAGAACCTAGTACATGTTTTTTGATGGTGAGGAAACCCACGCAAACATGGGGAGAACATACAAACTCCACACAGAAAGGCCCGGAACGACCTGGATTTGAACCCAGAACCTTCTTGCTGTGAGGCCACAGTGCTAAACAGTAAACATGGTTGGTGCGGTTCGAAGTAGGATCACGTCCTCACCACGAAAAAACCTCTACAGAGTTTGTTTGAAAGGGAATCGCACTCGGGTGCGCACCAAAAGCAGACCAAACAAGCGTACCGAGACCTGCGTGCCCAACAAACCGCGCCAGGGGGGGAAAAAAAACTCTAGTGTGAGTCAACCAAACTAAACGAGGCAGGAGTAAAAGCACCCTTAATCAGTCCCAAACTTTGGTCCAGTCCAAGAATCTCAACTCCTGAATGTATTGGTGTGATATTTAGTACACATATCCATGTTCTCCTCTAAGAACTTGAAAACCTAACTTTTCTTCAAGCGCCAGCATCAACATTTTAATTTCTACAGTACTTATTTATGACTAAATAACTGCAAAACTAGCTTTTAAACAACGTGTAAACCAGCACTGGACATTACAAACCTTCACTTAAGTGCATTGAAAAGGAATCTTCTTAAGCAGCATCAGGGGCGATTGCAGTATTTTCTTTAAGTGTGGTAGCACGGGGGGGACCAATAATCAGTCAGAAAATATTGGATAGGACAGAACAACAAAATGTACTTTTGCTAAATATAACACATCACATTCATTATTAATTTCACTTTTTTTCTTATTTTCAACAAATTGTGTATCCAAATACAATACACATTTTCTATAGGCTCTTAAAGGGTAACTCCCATTTTTTTCCAACCTGGGCACCATTTCCCCATGCATTTGTGTCTAATAGACTGATGTGACCAAAAATGAAGTATTGAGCGAGATCTCAATGACGGGCTGGCGCGAACCAAGCTGCAATGTAACCTAATGGGGCAATTGTGGAACCATGCTTTTTGTCCAATAAAAGTTTTTTTTTTTTTTTTTTTTGGTACTGACAGGCTCAGATTTTTACTAAAAGTCTCTGACAACATTATCCATCTCAGTTCGTGACTTTTAGTCCGAAGACAGCAGTGTGGAGAGAGGAACGCGAGAAGAGAAAAAGGCGTTCAGGTATCGTCTGTTGTTTCGTAGTAGGCTACAGAAATCACAGACTCCTGTTATATAAAAATGTTTCAATGTAATGGCTCAACATTTAAATAATTTTGGCAGTGTGGATGAGGTCGCTATAATTGGATAGCCGCCCTGATTCATTTGAGCCAGAGTATAGAGTATGGATGAAGTATACGGATAAAGAGCGGGCGAGGGAAGAGGAAGAGAGAGAGAGAGGCTGCAGCTGCGCGCAGTGTTTCATACGGTCAAAAGGCTATAA
>NC_135858.1:28157858-28182191 GCF_031162955.1 Sander vitreus
AAGAAAAATTAAATACTTGTAATTTGTTTGGATTGCTTTCACATGCAAGGGTTAAGCTGCTTATATGACACTTTGATGCTTTTTTTTTTAATGCACTGTCAAAAAAAAGAAATGTAGTAATAAGTCAACTTTAACACATTTAACATTTGGGGAAATTTGACTCAATGCTTAAATCATCAGGTCAATATAGGTTTTTAGAAAACAATGTCATAGGTACGCAGTAGATTGTTCCCTTACTCCATGCTGCTAACAGCATGTTGAGAGCAACAACAGATGTGCACACAGCAGACAGTACAGTATGAATATTTCCAGAATGCAACCACCAAACTTAACTTTTCATATTCTTTCACTCTGCTGAGGTCCATGTTTGCACAGATAATAACATATTTATTTTGTTTACACGCTGCAGGGAACAGTCTAATAGGAGAGTCAATTATCTCGACTCAGTTGCCAGCATATGAGGATACCTGATTGATTCTAATGCTTAAATATATTTAACAAATCAGCATAAGTAAAGAGAACACTGTAAGTTTCTTTCTCTCTCCCTCCCCATCCTTCTGTTTAGTTTGGCCACCCTCTTCTTTTCTTTATAACTTTCTTGTTTCCCCGTTTATATCACCTTTTCCTGGAACTATGTTCATAATGTCAAAGTTATATTTAAATGCTAGATCTTACTTTTGTGTTTCTTTGTGTTTGCACTTCCATGTGTAGATAATATGCACACATTCACACAGGAGAGCAGGAGGCTTCTGCTACAGTCTCTGCTTGCTTGGAAGCTTTCTGCTGCGATGAAAAGTACACCACGACAGCTGACAACAAGAGAGAGGGAGGGAGAGAGAGAGAGCGAAAGAGACAAAGACAAAAGGAGCATTTTTGCTCCCGCTGTGTTTGTCTTCATTTGTTTTGACTCTTGGAAAATATTCCATCTTTTAACTAATTCGGTCTAGTCGTCTAAATTTTCAGATTTCATGTCCCACTGTACGATGATGAAGCACCTGTTTTATT
Source organism: Sander vitreus (assembly GCF_031162955.1). Taxonomy (NCBI): domain Eukaryota; kingdom Metazoa; phylum Chordata; class Actinopteri; order Perciformes; family Percidae; genus Sander; species Sander vitreus. The sequence goes on from NC_135858.1 coordinate 28,158,864, forward strand.
TGTCATGCACTGTGTACAATAATTGGCATTCCTTAAAAGTCTAATTATAGCATTAATAAGTCCTTGTGATATTACTTGTGATACTTAAATATATTTATCATATTCAAACATTGCGCAACACAAGTAGCCTGGATGCCAGCCGAACTCAACAAACAACATTTGAGGTCGGGAAGTTCGGTCCGGACTTGATCCGTTGTGGAGCAACTATGCCCGAACAAGAGCTGTTCGAACCAATCAAATTGTCAGGGCAGGCTTTATACAATGATGGACAGATGATCAACAGTAACGTAATCAACCACGTCACCAAAGAGCGCTTGGGTTGAATTTGTTTACAACAAAGGTGGCTGCCGCTGGAGAATTGAGATGTGTAGATGCAGCCATTGCGTCTGTTATAGAAGATATCGAAAGCGCATTCATTTTAAAATCCTCATCCCACCCGTCTCAGCTCGACTCAAACCAGCTCATGGTGTCGCTGCGACTCAGCTGTTCAGAGGCTGGTTTTAGAATGTAAGAGACGTCACCTGTTTCAACGGCCAAGTCAGCCGGTAAAGTCAGCTATAAACTATAGAAATAAAATGATCAATAAACCATTTTATTTCTACATTACAAACAGCTGTACAAAATGGCAGAGTTTTAGAGGGAACCTCAACGACCACCTGAAAGCACGGTAACATTATATGGTGGAGAGAGATAGAGAGTGACTGAAGAGAGAGAGCGCCCAGCGGCGTTAGAACAAAGCCGTGAATTAGGGAAATAAAACGTGTTTTCGCAGATTCATCTCTAGCAATGCAACTGTAGCAAGCATTTCACTATCACTAACGTTATCCACATTCATATTTACACGAAACAAATTATATATCCAGCTTCAAAAAAGTCGGAAGTTAGGACGGAAGTGCAAAGAGTGGTTGCTATGGAGACAATACACCGTCTCGTCTCATCTCATTGGTGTTGAGTTCTGTTGACAGTTGAGTTGAGTTCTGTTGCTCTGATTGGTTGTAGGTCTGTCCAACTGAGTGCAGAGGCATTTTCTTTCCTGGTTTGGTTGAAACACGCCCCATGATCACAGCCCAATGGAGCAGTATCAGACTCATATTCTGACTAGAATCTGAGTATGACAACGTCAAGGTACAACACCAGGCCAGATTTGGAGGAAATCTGTTGGATTACTTTTCAACACTCATCTTTGGGAGTGTTCCTCCAGAGAAAAAGGAGCACATACTTCTAGAGTCTATTTGAAACGACATAAGTAAGAAGCGAAAGGCAGATGGAGAACAATCACCTCCATTGTGTTTATCCATTCAGCGAAAGAGAAAACCTTCTGAACGTCATTGCAACATTAGTTCCCACTTGTGTTTACACTGGTGTGACACAAAGGTCTTCTTTGTTCATAATCCTGTCACTTCATTACTAAAATTTTAGAATATACAGTGATACAAGACTGTCCTCCCCCGAAAAACGCTCCCATAAGTCGTTTGTTTAAGCAGCATTTATGACTCATATTTACATTTATAGTGGCGGCGCCCTCTAGTGGCCTCCTTTAATTATACGGGAGCAGAGCAGGAAGTAAGGTGACGAAGTATATGAGCGCCAAATTCCACGTAGGGAAGAGGTAGGTTGGGATGGAGGATGAGTCAAATCGACAAAGGACTTATACCCAGGAGGCTGGGTTTGTGTCCCGTTTGTTTTTAATTTTACATAACAAACAGAGCTACGTCATGTTCTGTGTCACGTCACCGTTAAATAAATTAAGTAGTGTAACAGATGACTCTAACTCTAACCACAATCTCTTTCTAAACCTAACTTAGTAGTTCATTGTTAAGTTACCACTAAGGGCGCTAATTTAGGGAATGCTTCTGTGAGCGGTATTACAGGGTAGGGAATAAATGACCTATATTGTCATATGGTTTAAAGGGCTTGTTGTGATATATTGATCTTAAAAAAAGCTACATGTAACACATTTTAAAGGTTGCAAATCAACTCTTAAACTGATTCACCAGAGAAGAGTAAAGCAAAGGCACCATCTGAAAACACTGAAAATGAAAAACTGCACATTTTAGCCTTATTGATCAATTGCAGGTGATGAAAATGTTTCAAGATTTAGACTATTATGTCAGGAAGAGTATGCATATTGTGGTCATCGAGGTCAAAGTGACACAGTGTTCAGTTGCAGAGCAGCTCATATTTTCAAATTGTTTCTACTATACTGCTGCTGTTGAACTTATAGTCCTACTTTCTCTCGTCTTTCTCTATGTCTCTCGTTCTGTCTTCATATCATAAATCTTTTTACTTTCCTGTGTTCCCATTCTTTCTTTCTCTCTCCATCTCAGTCTCTTAACTCCGACTCCTCACAATCCCCTGAACACACACACACACACACACACACACACATACACACACTGTCTTTCTAAGCCACAATTATGTTATGATAAAATGATTCCTCAATAGTCTAATATGCTCCATTAAGTTTGGCGAGCCTAAGTAAGCACTCTGAAATTACTGTTGGAGTTGGCCGCACACATCTACAGCACACAAAGGCTTCAGTTTCATTCCTCTGACACTGAATAAGTCTGGCTGCATGTGCTCTGTGATACTGAGCTCCTTAATAGGAGTCAATGAACTCTGTCCAAAGCCCTGTCGAGAAGCTCCATATTCAGACAGACAGTTTGCCTGCTGTCAGCTTCTAAAAATGCAGATAACAAAGAGTGAAGACCATTTGGCTGATTTGAGTGAAACTACGCTTTAGTATAATGCAGTTAGTACACTAGTATTCTTGCATTGCCAGATCTCCAGCGCTGTGGAGTAAGGTCTGGCTACATCTCACATACATTCCAGGATAGGAGTAAAAAATGCTCTGGGTTGTTTGCATTCATTTAGTTGGCGCTAAGCTCCGGACACAGGGACGCCAAACCTCATTGGCTCTTACCAGTGTACCGCCGTGTTTACTTTGTCCACAGCAATCCCACCAATTGGTCCCAAAACCTCCCAGTTAGAGAGTAAATGTCGTAAACATATTCTTTTTAAAACTTTACAATCATTCCCCAAAAGAACCATGCAGAACTGCCATTACTACACAATCCAAATTTTCTTCAAAACTTGCCATTTTCAATGTGAAGCTTGCTAGCTTGAAGTTTGGTGTTGTTTCCTATATTGATGGGATTTTGAGAAGATGTCAGGCTTTATCCTGGAAATGGACTTCCATTGATCCAGACTAGTACACCAGCACCTTTACTTTTTTACCTCTTATGATTCATGCAGAGTTTCTCAGCCTCAGGTTGACACAGCAACATGTCAAACTGAAATCAGTTGATTCCAATAAAGTTTGTCATCAGTTTGTTTGTCATCAGTGGATTCAATGGCAGAGTCCAAGTCACGTTGTGCTGTGCTTTTTTGTCAGTATTAGTGAATTGTGACATGCTGTTGATTCATTGGAAAACCATGTTGATATTGCTGACCTTTGAAAGATCAACAAGTCCAACAAGAAGAACAACATATTAGCTGTGTCGCGCCATCTGATTTTATTCAGTGTTATGACTTGCAGTCACTTGTTAGATTGAAGTGATGGTGCAAATGCTGTTGACTGAAAGTTTTTTTTCCCAGTTCATGACAGAGCTAGCTACGTTCTACTCTAGTATTAATTTCTTTTTTTGATTTGATTATTTTTTGGGCTTTTGGCCTTTAATGGATAGGACAGCTGAAGACAAGTAAAGGGGGGAGAGAGGAGGATGACATGCAGCAAAGGGCCGCGGGTTGGAATCGATCCCGGGCTGTTGCAGTAAGGACTGCCTTAGTACATGGGGCGCACGCTCAACCAGGTGAGCTACCAGGAAACCCCAACTAATCTTGTTGCACATAACTGTTACTCTCCCGCCCAGACACTAGCGCCAACCAATGTTAGCAACAACCCATAAGTAGCCACCATGTCACTGAGCTTGACTAACCTGACTCATGAATGATTTTCACTGTGTAACCTTCCGGTGCAACCAGACAATTCAGGGCCCCATTTAGTGTCCCTTTGTGGGCAGATGTGGTACTTAAAGGTTTTGAAGATATTTATTTAAAAAATGCATGATGAAAACCTGACAAATGTTTTTTGAAATATGAGAGAGACATATAGTATTGCAAGTACTGGTTACTGTTTAACTATTTATATTGCTATAGGCTTTTCTATTACTGGCTACAACAAATCAATGTGTTTACCATCATTCACCCAGGCTGTTTAGCTATCTAAACCCAAAACAATGGACCAGTAGAAGAAAACCATAACTGACACATATGTATTGTTATGAAAAATAGGGCCAGCATTTTTGCGATCTAAGATGTTAAAATGTACGGTTTTCTGCCAGCCTCTCTTTGTCTGGTCTGGCTCCCAACATCTTCTTTTGATATGGCCACAGCTTAGTTAAGGTTTGGTTTATAACCGGTAACATTTACAACGATGTGCTGTCCTCACTTTTGTCCTTTAAATTGAATTTGTGAAATCTATTGCAGAAGAGTGTGTGTGTGTGTGTGTGTGTGTGTGTGTGTGTGTGTGTGCGTGCGTGCGTGAGGGAGAGTGCGTGTGAGAGAGAGTGAAGACAGTTTTAAAATGATGCAGGCTTACAGAGCAGAGAATGGAGAAATAATCTTTAGAAAAATGCCTGCAGAGTGGAGTGAACCTGTGAACCCTCAGCATGAAAGCAGGCGTGGAGGAGGGCAATGAACAATCAGGCTGAGAGTGGAGAAAGATCACATTTAATTATCTGTTTGCAGATTCGCCTGCTGGCTCTCCTCACATTCATGAGTAACTGAGCTGAGTAGCTCCATTTCTCCTCTGCCTCTTTACTGACTGGCTTCTCTACTCTTCAGTCATGGTATCTTATGAAAGGTTTTAGCAGATGTAATCATTTTAGAATGTCTAGATAGCTATAACTAATGGACAAAATTAGGGCTGTCAAAATAACGTGTTCATTTTGATTAATTAATCTGAGAAAAAATAACGTGTTAAAAAAAATAACGCAGATTAATCCATTCCATATTGACGTTTGACCCGGAGCCGTTCTAGCCACCATTGGACTGTAAAATGAAGGAGGGAGACAAGAATGTGCTGCCTGGATCATTAATTGGAACATTTAAATCTTCTTCCTGCCAACCCTGGCTACCGAAATCTGGTGCCACTGATATGTCTGCACTTCTCTCTGATGCTCTGAAGACGATACAGGCAGCACAAACACCGCCGCACGTGACGCTAGTTAACACTATACTCGACAGCAACTAACGTTAGCCTACCGCTAGCTAGTAGCTGAGCGGTTACAATGCTGACAGCTAACGCTAACGTGTAAAGTTTGACTGTGTTTTACTGTAGAGGATTCAACACCGGTATGTAACAATCAGCAGCTGCTGAACACTGACGGTGTGTTCAATGAAACTGGTAAACTACAGCCTCGTGGTGCATTTTAAGTTATTGTAAATGTCCTTTACCATCTGGTGGTTGTTTTTGTTGTTCAACAGCAATTTACTAGTGAAATAAGTTATTGTTATTGTTATACATTATTATTAAACATTTAATTTTGACCATATGGCCTTAGCAATAAACAAGCCGTTCTTTAATGTCACCAACTGTTGTTTAGTACCCTTTTTTTTTTCTTTTCTTTTTTTACTTTCTTAAAAAGTATCGGTTCAGCACCGTTAATTATGTATGCGATTAATTTCGATTAATTAATCACAGAGTATGTAATTAATTAGATTACATTTTTTAATCGATTGACAGCCCTAGACAAAATACAACGTGTCCAACATGGTGTTGATGATCTATTTTGTAGGATGTTGTTGTAGAAATATTGAGGGAAAAAAACATAAACAAAACAGATGGTTACATGACATGACATTGACATTTGGAGGGAAAGTATATTTTCACACATTTTGCACATAGAAATGGTCATTTTAATGAAGTTAAAAGTCCCTGAAAATAGAGACAATATAACAGACAGTGGAATACAGATTAGTTCCAGGATGTAAAGAGAATAACGTCTTAACAACTGAGATGTCATATTTTCTTGACTTGACGTTTTTTTCTTGACTTGACTTTGGCAGACCTCAAAATATTGTGGTCATTTTTACACACCTATTCATTCCATATGACTTCTAATAGCAGCATTATTTTGTTCTTTCCTTTTGTTTTTATTCAACACATTGTAAGACATTAACACTGCGTTATCAGGAAAACACTTTGCACATTCTCTATTGTGACAGTCATTTCCTGGCATCCATTTCGACTATCTTTCAGTTTTAATTAATTGGCATCCTGGAGGGGTAGAAAGGTCTGCAGTTGACCAGAACACCATTGTATTCTTTTATATCCAGATCCAGTGTAATCAGAGTATGGAGTCAAAACATCAGACACTGTTTCTGCAATTTAATTACAGTTCTTCTAACAAGCTCATGGATGACTGGAGGCAGAATTAAAACAAAGTGAAATTTAAGGAGAACATATTTATTTAGAAATGTTTCAGGCTGTTCCCATGAACCAGTCGTACATATAGCTACAAAAAGTAATACAATGTAATTTGAATGTATTTCACGTATTTATTACTGTATGCACCACATCGACTGCTGCTGTATAAGAGCGCTCTGGACTAGGGAGGAGGTCAGGGTGGATGGGTGGGTCATAAAACACAGAGCGTTCAAGCATGGGAGCAGAGTTTATGTCCCGAAAGAAGAAGAAGAAGAAGAAGAAGAAGAAGAAGAAGAAAGGAAAAGACAAGACTCTCACCCAGGAAACTTGTGTTTGTGTCCTGGGAGTACTACTTTAGGGGGCTGGTGTTTTAATCTAAATCAAAATCTTTTCATCTAATCTTAACTAGTCATTTTGGTGCCTAAACTTAACTGTCGGTGCCACATGACGGTCGCCTTTTGTCGGCTAAACTTAACTGCAACAGCCGCTGAAAGGACAATCACCTCACCATACTCTGTACTCTGCTCACAGTCACCTTTCCTCTGCAAAATTTAACTGTAAAAACTGCAAACGCTAACCTTAACTGTCATGTGACCGTTCATCATGTGACCGGCTGGTGGTCGCTGTTATTTCGTAGGATATCATATGAATTGTTGTTTTATTTACAATATCATACGAACCAATTCATGAAAATGCGTTGAATGTTTAGAAAGCACTTTAAACCGTGAAATTCTTTACAGAGGAATACAAATAATATATTTTAATCAGAAAGACAGTACTGTTATAAAAAAAAAATCACAAAACAGTCAGCCATAAACCCCTCTGGTCAAAATGTTTAGTAAAGGAAAGAGAAAACTAAGTTTGGAGGAAGCGATGGAGGAACTAAAACAATATCCAATGCCACTAAAAAAAAAAAAACCTTTTAGCCGACTATTATGCAACAGAAGTGACAGTGTGGCTTCACTAAAACATGGCATTTGAAAAAAAATAATTGTCATTAATCTTCTTTGATGAAGTGTTTTTGCTATTCTCATCCTCGTCTTGTTCTCTCTCCTCCTGCAGTTAGCCAGTCCCAAGTCCTCCCCCGCCCCCTTCCACACACACACACACACACACACACACACACACACACACACACACCATGCCCTCTTGCTGTCCTCACCTCCCCTCTCTTTTTAATGGCCTTTGGAGATTTTTAAAGGCTAGTCAGCAAAATGACTCAAAGATTCTGGACTCTCCACTTTAACTTAATTATGTCCAATTAGGTGCCTTGTCCTTCAGTAGAGTTCAGAATGCTGCATAGGTGGAAATCCCAGCAGCTGTACAGAGCTTAGAATTAACTCTAACATCGTTTTACTTCTTTATAGTCCAATTTAATTAGGTTCTGTGTACTATTTCATTGTGTTGCCCTAAAAATGCTGCATTTTATGCTGCCACTCTACCAAGACAACAAACTTCTTATGGTAAATGCAGTTTCATTTGGTTCACTTGATGTACGTAGCAGTATGAGTGTCTTTTATTGACATTATATTAGGGCTGGGTTAAAATAGTTAATTATCCAATTAAAATTGATCTTGGTATTGAGTGATATTGATTGATAAAATCCCAAAATTGATCTTTTAATATGTGCCCTTTCACCACGACGGGCCGGGAGTTCCATTGTTTGGCCACTTTGTTCAACCGGAATCAAATCGATTCGGAAAATCATTGGCGATACCCAGCCCTACTTTATGCATCACAACACAATTGTGCAGCATAGAATAAATATACAACATAAAAAAACTGAGGTTGGTTTACCAAAGATTAGAATCTCCATTTATGCACTCGAGTTTGGCTAAATCTTAGGTGTTGTGATGGCAAAATGACAGGAAATCTTTGCAACTATAAATGGTGAGTTGGGGAAATTTGATATGTTGTTTTAGCATGTTCATGTGTAGCAGCACACTGGATGGGGGATAGCAATGTAAATAGATTATAGCTTAATCTGATTGGATAACTTTGGCCTTTTATTGCTAATTTATAGATGAATGTAAAGTGCACTTTATGAGAGCCGTCCGTCTAGAACTACGCAACCGTAGCACATGCTAGCAGCCCAGTAATGGAATAACACGCTGGAATTGCTGCTGTCCCTCAGTGGCCTCCAGCTTCATTTTCTGTTACGTTCTGGGATTTTGCAGCTCACAGCAGGTCCAGCACATTATAATCAAAGCAGCCAATCATGTAGTGATTATTCATATTTAAAGTTGTCATATATTTTAAAGAATGATCCAAATGTTTGTTATCTAACAAGTTTGAAAGTGTTAAAAACCATTAAAAATCTCCCTTTTTTAAAATGTATTCCTCTTCAGTCTGGTTGAGCTGACATCATTCAAGTCCAGCCTTGCAGGCTGCGGTTCTCATAGCAGACATGAATATGTGCATTGATTTTTCCCAAAATGTCGAGTTCAGTAGCAGAGCATTTTGTGCACCTTTGCTTTTGACAATCATAGATGTATTTTTAATTTCCTAGCATCAGGCAGATTCTTTAATTAACTCGACTGTGGCCGTGATTACTTATACAGTTCAGCGTTAGTAAGTATGCAACTTCGTAGTGAAATGTACTGCTAAAAAAGCTAGCAGCAATGTTAAATTTTGTGGCTGCGTCTGTAATAAGGGGTAGGCTTATCAGTTCTTCAGTCTCCAGCATACCAACCCAGAATGAGGTTGACACAGAGAGTGTACATTGCTCCAGGCCTAAGACTATTCTGTGCCTGGTGTCTTTGAATTCTGCATAAGAGGTGAAATAATATTTACCCTATAACATGCCTGACCTAATTTGCCATAATTTGTTCTTTTGGGACAGCAGCTTTCAAATATTTGTAACCTACTGGTTTGTAGCCAGGGGCAAGACTGGACTTTTATTATCTTTAAATGAACTGATTGAGCCATTTTGTAGAATATAAATAAATGTTTGGCAAGTATCCCTATCACCAATACATACATGAAACAGTAATTCAAAAGTATTCATTTGCATGTTTCCAGGATTTTATGACACAAAACTCAACACTCTTTCAAGCCTTTTGCCAAGACTTTTCAGTCATGAGATACATCTTTGCAATAGGCCTCCCTTGCTTTTTTTAGGAACATGTACCAAACGTAGTGAAAAGAAACTCAATATGAAGCTTGTGGTGAAAACAACAAAAGCTTTTTACACACTGCAGCAATCTCAGAACTCGTCCTTTTTGTTTCGCAGCATAGGTGAGATTTCCCATATGTCTTAATTTTGTTTCCAGTTCTGCAGAACCCCAGCCGAAGTGAATGAGAGGGGAGCTGATGGATTGCACCCGTGGTCATGCATGACTTAGCATCTCGTTTGCTTCCCCCGCTAGCAGAGACGGTGGAACAACGGCAGGATTTACACAGACACAAAAAGGTAAATAAGCTGACTGTTGCTGTTGAGGTCCCAGGTTTTTTTTCATGTGACTGGTTTTGATATCCTCAGTAGTATCACGTGATGGGCTTCAATTTCATGCCAGCTGCCAGCATTTTGTAAAAGTATGTATCATGCAGAAAAGGTGAATTTCTCTTTAATTAAACACAACTCATATAACTCTAAAAAGTGAACACAATGACAATTCTGATTATAGATTCCTAGTGTTATTGATAATATTATGTCCTTGTCTTTTCTCTTTATCTTTAGTGTAATATATATCCGGTAAAATGCAATACAGTAGCCGAATAAATGCATGAAGGTGGTGGAATCAGTGTGAAGGCATCGAATGGAGATGCATGGGATCTGCTGCGGACACCGAATAACCTTGTTACAACTTCTCCAGGAGAAACTATATTAATAACCCTGTTAGAGTGGAAAAAATGTAATATGGTGCCACTATGAATCCCCTGCTTGTTCCCACCAGATAATGACATTTCGGTAAAAGCAAATAAAATGGGCATATTTTCAAACTCATTACAAACTCAGTTCTGAAAAGGAATGCAAAAAAGGAGGAAACAAAAGAGAGAGCAAAGAATACGAGACAAATGATAAACATTGGCATCAGCTTTGTATCTGTTTGTTTGTGTGTATCTGGGAGAGATTGTTTGTGTGTTTTATGCATGCCTTATTTGTGTCTTTAGGTGTGCATGCTTTGTGTAAATTGTGTGTTTGTGTTTTTGTGTGTGTAGATGAATGCTTTCTGCAGACTTTGGTGTGTGTGTGTGTGTGTGTGTGTGTGTGTCTGTGTGTGTGTGTGTTTGTTTGTTTGTGTGTCTGTGGGTTATGTATGCTTTGAGCGTACCTTTTTTTGATGCGTGTGTGCGTGCATCAACTCAGCCCAAAGCCAAGCTGACAGACAGCTTCCCTCTGAGGAGCCCCTTAGTGTTTCTGATTGATCGTCATAATGCCAAGGTACAGGCCCTGTCCTTGGTGCCTATGCTAATCGCAGACTCATGCATATTTATGAGCTCCTTGGGAATCAACCAGCTAAATAAAGGATGAGGCCGTTGGCTTGGAGCTGCGTTCATCACAGACTGATTGATTAGAAAGAGAAAAAAATCAGCTTAGAAAGTCCTGTGTGTTTTTATTTTTTCTTCTCCTCAGCTCAGGGATTATAATGGGAGTTTGTGACTGCTAAGAGGGTAAACAGAAAGTGGAGGTCTCAAGATTAAATGGTTGAATGGAATAAAGCTGTGTGTGTATATATATATATATATATATATATATATATATATATATATATATATATTTGACATTACATACATATGACAGTTATTTCATGGATCCGGGATACTATGCATCCTGATAAAGTTCCCTTGGCCTTTGGAATTAAAATAGCCCCACATCATCACATACCCTTCACCATACCTAGAGATTGGCATGGTTTTATTTCAGATAGTCTAATAGCTGGTTTGATTTGCATTGATATCGATGTTATCTCAATTAGCTATTAGACTAACTGAAATAAAACCATGCTACAGGTATGGTGAAGGGTATGTGGGTATGTATTAAGATCAATTTCCAAAAGATGATTTTTTTATTCCTATTTTTAGTCAACTTTAGCATGGGTATGAATACTTATGAGCAGCACTGTATATATATATATATATATGATGTTTTCCACCTGTTTCCAAGCCCTTGTGTCACCTACCTCTTGTTACCTCGTTACCCTCTGTATTTAGTCTTTGTGTTCCCCTTGTCCTGTGTCAGATCATCGTATGTGTGTGTTTGTGCCGGTCGTGTTTCTCCGTGTCAGCTATTCTCTGGACTCCCTTGGTTATTTTTTGTGTTTTGGTTTAATAAATCCTCAACTTCAACTTTCTCCTGCCTGCTCTCTGCCTTTGGGTCCTCAACTTCCTGGAACAACAGAATGATCTGACCAACTGGACCCAGCAGAGAGGCTTCTTTTTTCCCGGTGGGTTTTTTCCCAGTTACCAGCCTGTCTGTTGCTCAGCCCACTAGGACTTCCTAGTGGGCCGGACACCTCTAGGACTTCGTAGTGGGACTTCCGGATTTTTGTCAGTCACCCAGCCTGCTCCTTTACCTAGTACTCCTAGCCCTGTCGGTTCGCCACCTGGAGGGGAGCCAGAGACTCTGACTATTTTTCAATATTTTGCCAAGTGTGCAAGACGGACTGAGGAGGCCAAAGCAGCCAGCCTTCAAGCTGGAAAACCAGGGTCCAGTACGCTTTCTAGCAGCTCCCCTGAACTCCTGTCTATCAGCTCAGAAGCTGTCTGTTCAGCAGATACCCTCGACTGCAAGCAATCTCGCCTAGCCATATTCTCTGGGACCCGTGGAAGCCGGAGACGGGGAAGAAGACAACATGGCTCCCGATGCCATGTCCTGATTCACACTCTCTTGAGCCCAGAGGCCTCGCTGTCCAGCAGCCTCGAGCCCATGCTGACCAGTGTTCCAGAGCTGACCAGTGTTACCTGTGTTCATGAGCCCGTTCTGTGCAGCGGCCCAGAGTCCATGCTGTGCAGCAAGCCTGATTCTGAGCTGTTCAGCAGACCTGAGCCCGTGCTGTCCAGCGGTCCTGAGCCTGTGCTGTCGAGTGTTACTGTTCCTGAGTCTACCAGTGTTCCCGAGTTGACCTTTGAACCTCTGCCGACGTGCAGCCGCCCAGAACCGCCGCCGACGTGCAGCCGCCCAGAGTCTCCGATGACGACTCTTCAAGAGTCTTCCAGTCATTCAGAGTCTCCCAGCGCCCACGTCGGCTGACCTCCCAGCGCCCACGTCGACCGCTCTCCCAGAGTGTTCGCTTAAAGGCAAGCCAGTGATTTTGTCGGTCTCTAGCGCCCCAGAGACCTCCCCAGTGACTTTGCCGGTCCCCGGCGTCCCTGAGACTGTCCTTGAAACAGCCCCAGTGATTTTGCCCTTGTCCTGTCCCCCAGAGACCTTGCCTTTGTTTTCAGTCAGACCCTCTCCTGCCCCTCGTGCCCTGTCGGCGCCCCTGTTTACCTCGGTTCCCGTTGCCTGTTTGGCGGACCCCAGCCCAGCTGACCCGTCGCCTGTCTTCAGCCCAGCTCCAGAGGGGATTCGCCTTCACAGACGGCCTCCAGAGGGGTTTCACCTTCACGGTTGGCCTCCAGAGGGGTTTCGCCTTCACGGACAGCCTCTAGAGGGGCCCTGCCCTGAGGGGCTCTACCTTCGGCCGCCTGAGGATCTTCGCCGTCCTGCTCGACCTCCTGAAGGTCCTCGATGGCCTGTTCGGCCGCCCAAAGGGTTCCGTCTTCGCTGCTGACCGCAGCACTGGACTAACTGGCCGCAGCACCTTGGTGCCGAGGCCACTCTGTCCCCTGTTGCCGAGTGGCCCCTCTCTGTTCTCTGTCCCGTGTGCCTCAGTGCTCTCTGTTCCCTGTGCCCTGGGTCCCGCTGTCCTCTATTTCCCTTGCCCCGTGTGACTCTGGTGCCTTCCCTCGCCCCCGGGTTGATTCATTTAGTTTTTTGGGTCATCCCTCCTCCGGGCCCCCTCCGCCCTCCCTCGGTTGTTTCTGTTTGTTTTTGGACATCTGGGATCTGTATCTTGGGGAGGGGGGGGAGGAGGAGGAGAAGAGGTGTCCTGTTATGGTTTTGGTGTCTTGTCATTTTTGTAGCCTGGTTTTCTGTCATGTCTTGTTTCCTTCTGTTGTGTGATTACTGGTCTTGTTTTATGGTCTGTTTCCTGTTTTATTTTGATAGTCTGTTCTCTGTCTTGTCTTGTTTAGTTTTACTCCCTGTGTTTTCCCGCTCTTGTGATTGCCTGATGTTTTCCACCTGTTTCCCAGCCCTTGTGTCACCTGCCTCTTGTTACCTCGTTACCCTCTGTATTTAGTCCTTGTGTTCCCCTTGTCCTGTGTCAGATCATTGTATGTGTGTGTGTTTGTTCCAGTCGTGTTTCTCCGTGTCAGCTATTCTCTGGACTCCCTTGGTTATTTTTTGTGTTTTGGTTTAAAAAATCCTCAACTTCAACTTTCTCCTGTCTGCTCTCTGCCTTTGGGTCCTCAACTTCCCGGAACTTAACTCATGTATTTGATTACCTACCAACCAGTAAGAATTCCGGCTCTCACAGACCTGTTAGTTTTTCTTTAAGCTCTCCTGTCCTCCACTCATTATCTGTATTAACTGCACCTGTTTGAACTTGTTACCTGTATAAAAGACGCCTGTCCACACACTCGGACTCCAACATCTCCACAATGGCCAAGACCAGAGAGCTGTGTAACGACAGGGATAAAATGTTAGATCTGCACAAGGCTGGGATGGGCTACATGATCTCTGTAATTGCAAACAAAGGTTTCTGTACCAAATATTAAGTTATGATTTTTTGATGTATCAAATACTTGTCTTATTACTTAATCATACAATGTGAATTTCTGGATTTGTTTTAGATTCTGTCACTCACAGTTGAGTACCTATGATTAAAAAAAAAAAAGAGACTTCTACATGCTTTGTAAGTGGGAAAACCTACAAAATCGGCAGTGTATCAAATACTTGTTCTCCCCACTGTGTGTATGTGTGTGTGTGTATATGTGTATATGTAGCTAGCTATCAGGCACATCCTAAATTGCTTTGTAACCTAAAGACCCTGGCCTACTGCAATTAAAAGGCTGACCATTTCTGTTATTTTAAAATCCTACACTTTTTGGGACTCGCTTGCAGATCTATTCCACCTCCTTTTTCATTGTATTTGCTTTTATCTCAGTTTTATATTTAGTTCTTATGCCTGCCTGCTTTAAAGTGCTACATCAATGCTCATTTGTCACAAAAACACAAAAGCAATTTCTATGCATATAAAAAATACTTTTAATAATAAACCAGATTCTGATAACTTGCAGTTACAGTTCTTAAAACAAGACAGACATATTCATTTTTAATTTTCCATTTATTTTACCTGATAAATTGTGTCATCCTGTGTCACCCTTCTCCTACGTTGTGGTCCTATTGTCAAAACTGGTCCAGGGATACTCTCCATGTAAGCACAGTGATGTATGCCGCAAAATGTGTCAAACTGGAATTAGTCTTGCGGTTGTATGTCTCCACCAAACAGTTAAATTGCAGTTGACAGCTATGTCTAATGAGACTCGTACAATATATATGTAAGACTTGCAAGGAATTTTTGTCAACATAGAATTTGACATATAAAATTCCAGTGAAACATTTCCAGAGAGAAACATGCTGCCTTCACTTAGAGACTATTTTCACAAAGGAGTAAAGAGGACTGATAAAGCTTTGTCATATAGTGCAACAACAATCAGCTGAAGCTCAATGTCAGCAAAACCAATTTTGATAAACTCCAAGAGGAACAAGATATGACACAAAGTTATAGCCATGATGGTAAACAATGTTTCAAATATGGATGTTGCTGCAAAGAAGCTGTGAATTATAGTATAGTATGTCGAATAAAACTCACAAAAAATTCATAGTATATTGAATCCGATGTGATCAGAGAGTGGATGACATCACTCCAGTTCTGAAGTCTCTACACTGGCTTCCAGTGCCTCAAAGAATTGATTTCAAAATACTTTTGCTGGTTTATAAATCACTAAACGGTTTAGGGCCAAAATACATTTCTGATCTGCTACTACACTATGAACCACCCAGACCTCTCAGGTCGTCTGGGACAGGTCTGCTTGTTGTCCCCAGAGTCAGAACTAAACAGGGGGAAGCAGCGTTTAGTTTTTATGCTCAACATATCTGGAACAAACTCCCAGAAAACTGCAGGTCTGCTGCAACTCTTAATTCTTTTAAATCAAGGCTGAAGACATATCTTTTTGATGTTGCCTTTCTTTAAATAACTGTTCATTTCTTATACTGAAGCTGCATTGTTGATACTGTATAACAATATATATATAAGCATATAAAGAGAAATTCCGATTTTATCTACTTTTATATATTTAACTGCTCTTCAATGTTTAATTTCTTATACTGCACTGTAACTTCTTTTTTCTCGTATTTTATCTGTTTTTGATTTTTTTAATCTGTTTTCATGTAAAGCACTTTGAATTGCCCTGTTGCTGAAATGTGATATACAAATAAAGCTGCCTTGCCTATGTTGAAAAAAGTGATAGAAAAATAATAGTATATGTAGAAAAAAGTGACAATAAGTCAGAGTATAGTATGTTGAAAAAATTGATAAAAAAAGCCACAGTACAGTATGTCGAAAAAAATGATAAAAAGTCATAGTATGGTACGTCGAAAAAAGTGACAAAAAGTCATAGTATAGTATGTCGAAAAAAGTGATAAAGTCACATCATAGTATCTTGAAAAAAGTGATTAAAAAGTCATCGTATAGTATGTTCAAAAACGTGATAAAAAACTCATAGTATGGTACGTCAAAAAAAGTAATAAAAAAGTAATAGTAAAGTATGTCGAAAACAGTCCTGGTATAGTATATCAAAAACAATTATGAAAAAAGTCATAGGATAGTATGTCGAAAAAAAAGTGACAAAAAATTCATGGTATAGTTGACCAGTGTTACCTGTGTTCATGAGCCCGCTCGTGCAGCGGCCCAGAGTCCATGCTGTGCAGCAAGCCTGATTCTGAGCTGTTCAGCAGACCTGAGCCCGTAGCTGTCCAGCGGTCCTGAGCCTGTGCTGTCGAGTGTTACTGTTCCTGAGTCTACCAGTGTTCCCCGAAAGTTGACCTTTGAACCTCTGTCGACATGCAGCCGCTTTCAGAACCGCCGCCGACGCGACGCTCGCCCAGAGTCTCCGATGACGACTCTTCAAGAGTCTTCCAGTCATTCAGAGTCTCCCCAGCGCACACGCCGGCTGACCTCCCAGCGCTCACGCCGACCGCTCTCCCAGAGTGTTCGCTTAAAGGCAAGTTTAGTGATTTGTCGGTCTCCTAGCGCCCCAGAGACCTCCCCTAGTGACTTTGCCGGTCCCCGCGCCCCTGAGACTGTCCTTGAAACAGCCCCAGTGATTTTGCCCTTGTCCTGTCCCCCCAGAGACCTTTGCCTTTGTTTTCAGTCAGACCCTCTCCTGCTCCCTCGTGCTCCTGTCGGCGCCCCTGTTTACCTCGGTTCGCGTCTGCCTGCTTTACGCGGACCCCAGCCCAGCTGACCCGCCGCTTTCTGTCTTCAGCCCAGCTCCAGAGGGGATTCGCCTTCACAGACGGCCTCCAGAGGGGTTTCACCTTCACGGTTGGCCTCCAGAGGGGTTTCGCCTTCACAGACAGCCTCCCTAGAGGGGCCCTGCCCTGAGGGGCGCTCTACCTGCGCCGCCTGAGGATCTTCGCCGTCCCTGCTCGACTCCTGAAGGTCCCTCGATGGCCTGTTCGGCCGCCCAAAGGAGTCTCCGCTCTTCGCTGCTGACCGCAGCACTGGACTAACTGGCCGCAGCACCTTGGTGCCGAGGCCACTCTGTCCCCTGTTGCCGAGTGGCCCTCTCTGTTCTCTGTCCCGTGTGCCTCAGTGCTCTCTGTTCCCTGTGCCCTGGGTCCCGCTGTCCTCTATTTCTCTCTTGCCCTCGTGACTCTGGTGCCTTCCCTCGCCCCGGGTTGATTCATTTAGTTTTTTGGGTCATCCTCTTCCGGGGCCCCTCCGCCTCCCTCGGTTGTTTCTGTTTGTTTTTGGACATCTGGGATCTGTATCTTGGGGA
This sequence comes from Sander vitreus, assembly GCF_031162955.1. NCBI lineage: Eukaryota > Metazoa > Chordata > Actinopteri > Perciformes > Percidae > Sander > Sander vitreus. Next base: position 28,176,346 of record NC_135858.1, read on the forward strand.
GGGGGGAGGAGGAGGAGAAGAGGTGTCCTGTTATGGTTTTGGTGTCTTGTCATTTTTGTAGCCTGGTTTTCTGTCATGTCTTGTTTCCTTCTGTTGTGTGATTACTGGTCTTGTTTTATGGTCTGTTTCCTGTTTTATTTTGATAGTCTGTTCTCTGTCTTGTCTTGTTTAGTTTTACTCCCCTGTGCTTTTTCCCGCTTCTTGTGATTGCCTGATGTTTTCTCACCTGTTTCCCTCAGCCCTGTGTCACCTGTCTCTTGTTACCTCGTCGCTCTCTGTATTTAGGTCCTTGTGTTCTCCTTGTCCTGTGTCAGATCATTGTATGTGTGTGTGTTTGTTCCAGTCGTAGTTTCTCCGTGTCAGCTATTCTCTGACTCCCTTGGTTATTTTTTGTGTTTTTGGCTTAAAAATCCTCAACTTCAACTTTCTCCTGTCTGCTCTCTGCCTTTTGGGTCCTCAACTTCCCGGAACTTAACTCATGTATTTGATTACCTACCAACCAGTAAGAATTCGGTCTCACAGACCTGTTAGTCTTTAAGCTCTCCTGTCCTCCACTCATTATCTGTATTAACTGCACCTGTTTGAACTTGTTACCTGTATAAAAGACACCTGTCCACACACTCGACTCCAACATCTCCACAATGGCCAAGACCAGAGAGCTGTGTAAGGACAGGGATAAAATGTTAGATCTGCACAAGGCTGATGGGCTACATGATCTCTGTGAATTGCAAACAAAGGTTTCTGTACCAAATATTAAGTTATGATTTTTTGATGTATCAAATACTTGTCTTATTACTTAATCATACAATGTGAATTTCTGGATTTGTTTTAGATTCTGTCACTCACAGTTGAGTACCTATGATTTACAAAAAAAAAGAGACTTCTACATGCTTTTGTAAGTGGGAAAACCCTACAAAATCGGCAGTGCATCAAATACTCTGTTCTCCCCACTGTGTGTAGTGTGTGTGTATGTGTATATCTAGCTAGTTATCAGGCACATCCCAAATTGCTTTTGTAACCTAAAGACCCTGGCCTACTGCAATTAAAAGGCTGACCATTTCTGTTATTTTTAAAATCCTACACTTTTTGGGGACTCGCTGCAGATCTATTCCACCTCCTTTTTCATTGTATTTGCTTTTTATCTCAGTTTTATATTTAGTTCTTATGCCTGCCTGCTTTAAATTGCTACATCAATGCTCATTTGTCACAAAAACACAAAAGCAATTTCTATGCATATAAAAAATACTTTTAATAATAAACCAGATTCTGATAACTTGCAGTTACAGTTCTTAAAACAAGACAGACATATTCATTTTTAATTTTCCATTTATTTTACCTGATAAATTGTGTCATCCTGTGTCACCCTTCTCCTACGTTGTGGTCCTATTGTCAAAACTGGTCCAGGGATACTCTCCATGTAAGCACAGTGATGTATGCCGCAAAATGTGTCAAACTGGAATTAGTCTTGCGGTTGTATGTCTCCACCAAACAGTTAAATTGCAGTTGACAGCTATGTCTAATGAGACTCGTACAATATATATGTAAGACTTGCAAGGAATTTTTTGTCAACATAGAATTTGACATATAAAATTCCAGTGAAACATTTCCAGAGAGAAACATGCTGCCTTCACTTAGAGACTATTTTCACAAAGGAGTAAAGAGGACTGATAAAGCTTTGTCATATAGTGCAACAACAATCAGCTGAAGCTCAATGTCAGCAAAACCAATTTTGATAAACTCCAAGAGGAACAAGATATGACACAAAGTTATAGCCATGATGGTAAACAATGTTTCAAATATGGATGTTGCTGCAAAGAAGCTGTGAATTATAGTATAGTATGTCGAATAAAACTCACAAAAAATTCATAGTATATTGAATCCGATGTGATCAGAGAGTGGATGACATCACTCCAGTTCTGAAGTCTCTACACTGGCTTCCAGTGCCTCAAAGAATTGATTTCAAAATATTTTTTGCTGGTTTATAAATCACTAAACGGTTTAGGGCCAAAATACATTTCTGATCTGCTACTACACTATGAACCACCCAGACCTCTCAGGTCGTCTGGGACAGGTCTGCTTGTTGTCCCCAGAGTCAGAACTAAACAGGGGGAAGCAGCGTTTAGTTTTTATGCTCAACATATCTGGAACAAACTCCCAGAAAACTGCAGGTCTGCTGCAACTCTTAATTCTTTTTAAATCAAGGCTGAAGACATATCTTTTTGATGTTGCCTTTCTTTAAATAACTGTTCATTTCTTATACTGAAGCTGCATTGTTGATACTGTATAACAATATATATATAAGCATATAAAGAGAAATTCCGATTTTATCTACTTTTATATATTTAACTGCTCTTCAATGTTTAATTTCTTATACTGCACTGTAACTTCTTTTTTCTCGTATTTTATCTGTTTTTGATTTTTTTAATCTGTTTTCATGTAAAGCACTTTGAATTGCCCTGTTGCTGAAATGTGATATACAAATAAAGCTGCCTTGCCTATGTTGAAAAAAGTGATAGAAAAATAATAGTATATGTAGAAAAAAGTGACAATAAGTCAGAGTATAGTATGTTGAAAAAATTGATAAAAAAAGCCACAGTACAGTATGTCGAAAAAAATGATAAAAAGTCATAGTATGGTACGTCGAAAAAAGTGACAAAAAGTCATAGTATAGTATGTCGAAAAAAGTGATAAAGTCACATCATAGTATCTTGAAAAAAGTGATTAAAAAGTCATCGTATAGTATGTTCAAAAACGTGATAAAAAACTCATAGTATGGTACGTCAAAAAAAGTAATAAAAAAGTAATAGTAAAGTATGTCGAAAACAGTCCTGGTATAGTATATCAAAAACAATTATGAAAAAAGTCATAGGATAGTATGTCGAAAAAAGTGACAAAAAATTCATGGTATAGTATGTCGAAAGCAGTGATAAAAAGTCATAGTATAGTATGTCAAAAAAAGTGAAAAAAAAGTCATAGTGTAGTATGTTGAAATAAGTGATAAAAAAAGTAATAGTATAGTATGTCAACAAAAATCATAGTATGTCGAAAAAAGTGATTAAAAAAAAGTCATAGTATACTATGTTGAAAAAATTGATAAAAAAGTAACAGTATAGTATGTCGAAATTTTTTTTTAAAAAAAGTCATACTATAGTATGTCGAAAAAGTCATAAAAAAAGTAATAGTATAGTATGTCAACAAAAATCATAGTATGTCAATATAATTCATAAAAAGTCATAGTATGGTATGTCTAAAAAAGTGATAAAAAAGTCATAGTATAGTATGTTGAAAAAAGTCATAGTATAGTACATTAAAAAAAGTGATAAAAAAGTCGTAGTATAGTATGTTGAAAAAAGTAATAAAAAAGTCATAGTATAGTATGTCGAAAAAAGTGTCCAAAAATTCATAGTATAGTATGACGAAAGCAGTGAAGATAAAGTCATAGTATAGCATGTCGAAAAAAGTGAAAAAAGTCATACTATAGTATGTCAAAAAAAGTCTTAGTATGTCGAAAAAAGTGATAAAAAAGTCATAGTATACTATTTTGAAAAAATTGATAAAAAAGTCATAGTAAAGTATGTCGAAAAAAGTGATGAAAAAAGTCATAGTATAGTATGTCGAAAAAAGTGAAAAAAGTCATAGTATAGTATGTCAAAAAACGTCATAGTATGTCGAAAGATGTGATAAAAAAAGTAATAGTATAGTATGTCAAACAAAAATCCTAGTATGTCAAAATAATTCATAATAAAGTAATAGTATAGTATGTCTAAAAGAGTGATAAGAAAGTCATAGTACAGTGTGTCAAAAAAAGTCATAGTATGTCAATATAATTCATAAAAAAGTCATAGTATAGTATGTCAAAAAAAGTCATAGTATGTCAAAAAAAGTGATAAAAAAGTCATAGTATACTATGTTGAAAAAATTGATAAAAAAGTAACAGTATAGTATGTCGAAATTTAAAAAAAAAAAAAGTCATACTATAGTATGTCCAAAAAAGTCATAAAAAAGTAATAGTATAGTATGTCAAAAAAAATCATAGTATGTCGAAAAACGCTATAGTATGTCGAAAAAAGTGATCAGTCATACTATAGTATGTCAAAATAATTCATAAAAAAGTAATAGTATAGTATGTCAAAAAAATCACAGTCTGTCAAAATAATTGATAAGAAAGTCATAGTATAGTATGTCAAAAAAAGTCATAGTATGTCAGTATAATTCATAAAAAAGTCATAGTATAGTATGTCGAAAAAAGTGATAAAAAAGTCATAGTATACTATGTTGAAAAAATTGATAAAAAAGTAACAGTATAGTATGTCGAAATAAAAAAAAAAAAAAAAGTCATACTATAGTATGTCGAAAAAAGTCATAAAAAAGTAATAGTATAGTATGTCAAGAAAAATCATAGTATGTCAATATAATTCATAAAAAAGTCATAGTATGGTATGTCTAAAAGAGTGATAAGAAAGTCATATTATAGTATGTTGAAAAAAGTCCTAGTATAGTACATTGGAAAAAGTGATAAAAAAGTCGTAGTATAGTATGTCGAAATAAGTGATAAAAAAAGTAATAGTATAGTATGTTGAAAAAAGTGATAAAAACGTCATAGTATAGTATGTCGAAAAAAGTGATAAAAAAGTAATAGTATAGCATGTCGAAAAAAGGGAAAAAAAGTCATATTATAGTATGTCAAAAAAGTGATAAAAAAGTCATAGTATAGCATGTCGAAAAAAAGGAAAAAAAGTCATATTATAGTATGTCAAAAAAGTGATAAAAAATTCATAGTATAGCATGTCGAAAAAAGTGTCAAAAAAGTCATAGTATAGTATGACGAAAGCAGTGAAGATAAAGTCATAGTATAGCATGTCGAAAAAAGTGAAAAAAGTAATAGTATAGTATGTCAAAAAAAAGTCTTAGTATGTTGAAAAAAGTGATAAAAAAGTCATAGTATACTATTTTGAAAAAATTGATAAAAGAGTCATAGTAAAGTATGTCGAAAAAAGTGAGGAAAAGGTCATAATAAAGCATGTTGGAAAAAGTGATCAAAAAAAGTAATAGTATAGTATGTCAAAAAAAGTGATAAAAAAGTAATAGTATAGTATGTCAACAAAAATCATAGTATGTCAATATAATTCATAAAAAAGTCATAGTATAGTATGTCTAAAAGAGTGATAAGAAAGTCATAGTATAGTATGTTGAAAAAAGTCATAGTATAGTATGTGAAAAAAAGTCATAGTATGTCGAAATAATTGATAAAAAAGTAATAGTATAGTATATCGAAAAAAGTTACAAAAAAGTCAGAGTATAGTACATTGGAAAAAGTGATAAAAAAGTCATAGTATAGTATGTGAAAAAAAGTCATAGTATGTCGAAATAATTGATAAAAAAGTCATAGTATAGCATGTTGAAAAAATTTATAAAAAAGTAATAGTATAGTATGTCGAAAAAAGTGTTAAAAAATGTCATACAATAGTATGTCGAAAAAAGTGATAAAAAAAAGTAATAGTAGAGTATGTCAACAAAAATCATAGTATGTCAATATAATTCATAAAAAGTCATAGTATAGTATGTCTAAAAGAGTGATAAGAAAGTCATAGTATAGTATGTTGAAAAAAGTCATAGTATAGTACATTGGAAAAAGTGATAAAAAAGTAATAGTATAGTATGTCGAAAAAAGTGATAAAAAAAGTCATAGTATTTTGAAAAAGTCATAGTATAGTATGTCAAAAACAATCATAGTCTGTCAAAATAATTGATGAGAAAGTCATAGTATAGTATGTCTAAAAGAGTGGTAAGAAAGTCATAGTATAGTATGTTGAAAAAAGTCATAGTATAGTACATTGGAAAAAGTG